>NC_056728.1:877881138-877971138 GCF_019279795.1 Protopterus annectens | reverse complement strand
TACTGACATAGAGGGTTTTGAAATAGATGAAAATACAACATCCAAAATTCAACTTTTTGCAGATGATGTTCTAATTACATCAGCAGGATCTAATTCTTCCATGCAGTCTCTATTTGATAACATGATGAATTTTAAAAGTATTTCTCATTTAATATTCAATGATGAAAAAACTAAAATACTACCTATATATACACGAAAAATATTCTCATTAGTGATTTTACTAAATATGTACCCAATTCAGGTCAGATAACTTATTTAGGTATAATACTATCTAAAGATATTAAATCTATTATATATAATAATTATAATACCTGTTTTCTTAATATACAAAATCTTTTTAATACCTGGAATAATATGTTTTTTACTATGGAGGAGAGACTTACAATTATTAAAATGATAATATTCCCCAAGATTTTATACTTAATACAATCAATAATACTTCCACCTACAAAATAATTATCAAGAAACTGAATACACTAATGTTAAATTTCTTATGGGCACCTAATAGACCTAGGATTGCATTAAAGAAACATACTAATAGCTGGTCTCAAGGGAGTATTTATTTTCCAGACTTTAATTTATATACTATCTCTTCTATTGTAAAAGTTATTACTTTATTAATAGATCAGTCATATGTCACAAAATGGAAAGATTATTGGGAGCTAATTAGTATGCACTTCATGAAAATCTCCTTAACACATAAAAATATGATTGTAAATAACTCCATGTTATGGTTACTAAAGGAATTTTGTACTTCACCTATTACACCTAAACATATGGTTTGTTACCCATTAAATATTATTATTAGTTATCGTAACTTTATATTCATGCACCCTAAGTATAGGGAATGGAATTTTATTGTATTCCCTATAATGTATACTCAGGGTATGCTTTTGTCATCTACTTCTGAAGGAACTCATTTAGCTATAGATAATGATCTAAAGTACTGGTATCAGTTGATATCTGATAATAAAGTTAAAAAAATCTAGATTTCTTAAAACAAGAATTTGATCTAAGAGAAACTTGCTGGTTAGAGGTTCAGACCTTTAGACAACATCTCATTAATAAAATAGATCTAATGTCTATAACAGTTAAAGAATCTATTCCAACACTGATTGATTACTTGATATTAAATTTACAACATAAAGTTTCTGATAAAGGTAAACTTTCATACATACATAAAATTATCAGACAAGAAACTTTTTACAGTGTAGATTCATACTGGAATGATTTCACTTCTATTAATGGGGACCCACCAAATCAACAAGATAAACAATATATATTGGAATCTGCTTATAGAACTACGTCTTCCATTGTCTGGAGACTTTATACATGGAAATTTTACATAGATCTTTTATACACCTTTGATGATGAATAAAATAAATAATAAAGATAATTTATGTAAGAGATGTAATGTAGAAATTAATGCTGACTGGGCTCATATGTTTTATGACTGTATAAAATTGAAAGAATACTGGAAGTCAATTAATGAATTTTGCAGGCTCTTTTACAGATAATTTCATTATTTCTAAATCTCTTATATTATTCAACACACCTGTACCTCAAAGTGTTAAAAAGGTTAAGCTTCCCTTGTTATGGTCTATTCTAGCAGTGGCTAGGAAAATAATAACTAGAAATTGGATTTCAGATACACCTCCTTCGTTCAATGAATTTAAAAATGTTATGAATATAGTGTGCTTTATGGAAATAAACACAATTAGGACAAGAACAAATAGAAAAACATCTTATTATATTGTATGGGATAATTTACAACATTTGTTAAAAAAATTTTAATTTCAATAGCATGGTATTTTAGTTTAATTAATTGATCTGGTTGTAGTGGATGTCTTTGTAAATACTTTAGTTGTTTTGTTGAATATTATAATAATACCTATTTTTAATTACTTGTATAAAATTGTTATGATATTTCTGTTATATGTTAAAACAATAAACCTGTTTTGAAAAAAAAAAGAACTACACAGACATCACGCGTCTTCAGACTGACACAGAGAAGTTTCTGCAGGGCTTACAAATGTGAATCAGAACTGTAACTAGTTTCGTCTAGTGCCCTTGGTAGTTCCCTGAACTCAAGGCAGCAATAAAAAGAGGTCTTTAAGTTGAAGACCAAAATTAAAAAAAAAAAAAACTATTTTGCTTTAAAATTGTAGCAAACCAATTGTTAGAAAAGTAACAAGCAACATGCTTCATTTAAATCACCTAAATTATCACATGATGGGTGCTTCAGCACTTTGGCTGTGACCACAAATTCAGTATTGACAGTCATTTATGCCAGTACTGCATTTCTATTCGTCATTATCACCTACTGCTCATTTCCCATAGTACCTTGCACCTGGGGCAGCCACCACTTTCAACCAGCCCTAGAATTATGGAGAAGGAGACAGAAACCATTCTGTATATGGCTATGGTGTGGATTACACTCATCTTTTTTTTCAAACACCTTTATTGAATTATTACAATTATCACTTGTGACATAGGCAAATTTACATGCATATAAAAGTAATGAAACTATATTAACAACAAAAAAAGATACTTCACATATATTGCTATACATCATATAACCAAAACAATATTACATAAATTATTAAATTCCTGACTTTTTTTAAACAGGAAACATTTTTATTAAACCATCAGTTACTACATAGGAAATTGTATATTTATATAAATGAAAACAAACCACACCAACACAATCCTAGTCGCAAGCATTTTCGTAGGTTCATAGGTGTGTACTAGGCTAATGGCCGTGGGGTCTTTACAAGCCTAGCCATAGGATTTCCCTGGCATAGTGCCAGCTGACCTTAGTTAGGTTTACATCACAAACTATATTGACACACTCTCAGTTGCAAACATTATACATCACTTATAATCTACCCAATCTTTCTCACGCTAACATTACATAGCTGATTTCATTGTTGCCCAAATACTCATATATGATCTCTGAAAGTGAATTTTTAAAGTACAGCCCAAATAAGCTGAAAATAAACATAAGAACTATCCACATACATTTCACCTTCACACTCAAGTGGATAAGGAAATCATTTCACTAAAACAGAAACAAGATACTTTGGCCAAGCATATACTACAGAAGGAGTCTGAAGCTTAAAATGAAACAAACAGATGTCAGGTAAAAAGGATTTTGCTAATTTTTTAAATACTTTTGATGGCAGAATATTGACATGTGGTTATCTTGAAGAATTATCTAGTAGGACATATGATGCACTTTCACACAAAAAGAAATACAGCAAAAGATTCCAAAACTGGAAACCAAAGTGGTAAAACAGACAGACACTATAAAGGTGAAAGAAGGCAGCCAAGCTTTCCTTCTGTAGTTCAAAAAAGTCTACACAACTCCACATGAGGTGTTACAGTCATGACACAACATTAAAACTGTCAGACTCTAGCTCATATTGTTTTAAAAAAAAACTAACCTGACTCAAAGATGTGCTAACAGTGAAGCCAGAACTATAATTAGGGCATGATGAAGGAGGTGGATGCCCCTGTTTTAAGGTAACAAGCTTTTTCTCTGTAGCTTTTACTTTTTACTTGATGAATAGCAGCAGAGACTGGGAACTGTAAAATTATGCTTGACCTTAGTTGCATGGTCAGTATATCAGGTCTGAGAAGATAGAGTGACAATATCTTTCCAAAATTTTCTTTAGTTAAAACTGAAAATGTATAGACACATGATAGACAATTATTATTACAGAATACTAAAGTGAGGGATACATGCAATATTATAGATGGGCCACTTGGGTTACTCTCGGTATTGGGATAAATTACATTATTTATTGAAAAATTACATTTTGCCTCTCATTGTTCTACTGATTTACTTGCTCTGAATTCATTATCTGGCTAGCTGTTGGATAATGTAGTATATTTATTTTTAAACTCTAACAATCACTCATTATATTTTTCATCAAGAGGTCAGTGGATTTTCCATTCAAAGCATTGGGAGGTTGCCTGATCTGTTTAGCTCGGGGAAACACTTGATATTTCTGAATGTAGTTTTATTGGCTGGAGGGCTTATTAATCAGCTTATCTTGTTTCTAGTGTCTTTATAAATTCTATACAGTTGGGTGGATCTTGGCTCATTTATACAAAGCAAAGTACTTTTATTGAATAATCACCCTTTTATAAGCTGTTTAAGTACACTGCTGTATCCGTATCTTTACATCTGTTTGTGGTAGCATTTTGTATCTTGTTTGTGGTAGCATTTCTCTGGGGACACTCCTTTACTGTGTTTTTACATCAGAAGGACAGGGATTATTCATCTAGTGGCAGCATGTGTTTATTCTATCTGAGCTGTGAAGCAAACAAAAGGGCTCTACGTAGTTTTTTTTGTATTTCTCTTATATACTGTGACTGTATTTTGGCAGTTTCACAAAAAACTGTACTGTCTGCTGTTGCTTTAAGTAATTAAGTGCAATTTATTACATTGCATCTGTTAGTTGTAGGGCTGTTGTAGGTAGTTTGTGTGGTCTTGTTACACTTGAGCTCCAAACCAGCTGTTCTACATTAATAAGGTGTTTTTCTGCACCCTTGTGGCAGAAGTGTAGCTAATCTAACCTGTCCGAGTTGGTGATTGCTGGTGGAAGGCTTATTGTGTGCTTTCCTGATTAGTACTTGGCTTAAAACTTATTTCCCTTTACTATTATTTAGACCCTAGCATTTATGCAGTGCTGTTGTTTGTGCAGTGGTGGTCAGCAATGCTCTGTATAGATGGAAAAGCCTAGAAGCTCAGTTTTTCCCTAAACAGCTGTCAGTGAAACCCTCCCAAGCTTTTCTGCTGCTCTTGGAGCAAGTTAGTTGCACACTGAGCAGCACTGCCTTTTAGTCTTGGCACTACAAGTGCAGTCCTGTAAATTAACTCACTTCCTTCCCTAATAAAACATACAGTAACAGCCTACTATCATGTATGGGCAGTTTCCCATCATATCTATGGCCAGCCTTTGGCAATGTAGCAATTGTCTCATGTATACTGACAACCACTTACTCTTGAAACAAACAAATGCTTTATGTAATGTAGTTACACTATGAAATTGGAAGCAAGACTATCACATTAAGGACAAACTGAATGCCAAACTAGTTGTCAGCACATGAACACTTACCACATTAAATAATGACATGACATATAAACCTACATATGTGAGGTACTCACTAGTAACTGGCCAAAAAATAAGAGACCTCCCAAATAGAAACCACTTATACACACAACAATGCAAAAAAACATGGAACACATAATAACACAAACAGCAGCGTCATATTCAATACGCCCATAAGGAGTAGCACCACAAAACCTAATGTATTGGTCACAGATAACTACATTGTGAGACACATGGAAGTTCCCCTCACCTGACTGGATAAGGAGCAGGTTACACTTAGTTGCCTGTCAGGTGCCAGAATCTATCAAGTCATTCAAGTACTCAAGTCACTCAACCACAGGTACCAGTATGAATCTGTCATATCCATGTGGGGTGTGAATGGTTTGAGATGTACCTCACTGGATTATATGAAGAGAGACATGTCTGAGCTCTCAGATTATGTGTCACAGGCAGGTATAAGCCTAGTCTTAAGCAGCATTCTACCTTCTCCAAAGATGATGCCATGATACAAACAAAAAAAAAAATTACTTTAAAAACTGACTTAGCTTCTGGTGTCAGTCCAAGGGGATCCAATATCTGTCAGCCTGAGAAGATATGGTCGACAGACCATTCTAGATTGCAGAGATTATCTGCACCTGTCGTATCTAGGCTTTCAAATAATGGCAAAGGCGTTAGCCAACCCTATTGTGCCTTTTTAGGCAGTGTCAAAATAACCAACCTCCCAACATAACAAAATCATCTCTAGATAAACAAAAGGCACTGCTGCTTAATGCTAGGAGTCTAAACAAGACACTGCACTCCCTAGAAGCACTCCTTATTTTGGAAGATGCTGAAGTCTGTGCAGTCAGCAAGGGTCTATATTAGATGATCGAACTTTCAAAAGTTCGACTGTCATATGCTGGGCACCATATGATCGAAGTTTTAAAAGTTCGAACATCAAATAAAAAAAAAATTAAACTACACAAATAACCTACCTGAGCATTTTAAGCACAGAGGCAAGCCCCCCTGCAACCCCCATGTGGGGGCTGCACCCCCCATAGCCCCCACTCTTTAAATAGACCAACTCTGAGATTGCACTGCAGTGCAGAAAAGGGAAATCTTCCCATTCTGCGCTGTACAGAGATCTGCGTTAAAACGTTCAAACTTTCAAATGATCGATCATATGGTGTCGACCATATGACAGTTGAACTTTTGAAAGTTTGATCATCTAATATAGACCTGTCAGTGAGACATAGTTCAAAGGACTGGAAAGCACCCTGGCTTTGCAGGGCTATAATATCTTCCATACATTCAGACTACAAACTAAGCATGAAAGAACTAAAGGAGGAGCTGTATCCATCTTCACTAAGGATAAGTACACATCTAGACTAGTCAAACAGTATGACTCTCTTGAGCTACTCCATGTCCAATTAACTATAGACAAAACCCCCTACCACATCACAACTAGCTATAGATCCTCCACCATGAAATAGAAAAAACATACCAGTTATGTGAACTTGCTGGAGTCACTTGCCATACAGCCCAACACCTTACTCATGGGTGATTTTAACTAGCCTACCATTGACTGGGAAACATACATGACCACAAACATGCTGGCTCAGAGGCTCTTGGACTTTGTTAATGCAAATACCCTGGAGCAGCTAGCAAGCACACCCACAAGAGGCTCAAATGTCCTGGACATAGTATTCACTAACATGAGACAGCACCCCTCCATCTGCTTTGTGATGTTATCCCTGGCTCCCTTGTAGGATCAGACCATATATCAGTCTTGTTTGATGTAATTATGACATCCCCACTCTGGACCAGTAATCAATGAGCCTGAATCCTCACTACTGACACCGGAGAGGGACGCTCACTTGGAATACAAATGGATACACTCAGTATTTCCAGATGCAGACCTCTTTGCATCAAGTACAATTTCTCTTAAGAGCACACAAGGAATACAGTCATCCTGGGGTCTGGGTGTCTCTCTCTGTGTCCCTCCAGGTCCCCAGTAAGACTCTCCACTGGTACAGCTGTAGAATTAGGTCCTCAACCGAGTGTCCAAGCCAAGTCCTCCAGCACCCTCTCTGTGAAACCAGTGCTTTGTATCCCTGCCCCAAGAAACTGACACACACACTCTTTGAGATGTACTTTTCATGCACACACACACACACACACACACACACACACACACACACACACACACACACACACACACACACACACACATGGGAAAGACTGGCACAGATTACTCTCTCTAGCAACTTAGCTCAGACTATAAGGTAGTTTCACTGCCACCAGTCAGTTACTATAAGGCTCTTAAAAGGGTACCCAATTATACTGAGTGAAGGTAATATTAATACAAATGGTAATGTTGGCCAAACAGCAAGGCTTTCAGGTATGACCAGAGTTATCACCAAATGAATATGTGCAAATACTCTCAAAATTTAAATATTTTCTAAAAAGGTCCAGCCACAATGAAAAGTTTAAATATATTTAATAATAATTTGTAAAAGAACAAGAAAATGCTAAATATCTATTTACAGTAAACACCAGAGTTTCAGCCATAGGACTATTGAAAATAACACATTTGAAAAGAATCATACAGTCAGAGAAAAACTGTACTTCTGATCTCACTATATATTCCTGACTAATCTAAAGATAATCAGCAGGATTCAGGAAGGCTTACACGGAGTTCAAGAGTAGTGTAAGCCTCCGTGTAAGCCTCCCGATTCAGGAACAGCCCAAACCTCCGTTTAAGAGACAGCTAACACGTCTCTTACACGGACTGGGCGTGGAAATGCTCAATACCTCATTTGCAGCTGAAATATATGCAAATGAGGTATTTGAGCGATCCAAGAAGCCCAAAGCAGTCTGTGTAACGGACGTGTTAGCTGCAGAAATGTACTCAGCTGACAACTGAGTGCATTTCTGCAAAAATGAAAACGGAGCTATGTCAGCTCCAAATAAAGGGTGCATATGTTTCATTAAGCATGCCAATGGCCAAATATGTGGCCATTGGCATGAAAAAGTGTTGCAAAATTGTTATAAATAACTTTTTTTTTTTCGTGGGATTATGATGTTTAACTGCAGCGCACACCCGCGCAAACAGGGTGCGCTAACTAAAACTGAAAACTGAAGCTTATAAGCCCACAATTGTGGGATTTATGTATTACATGGAATGTCAATGGAGGGACTTGCAGACCAAAAACAATATGGCCTCCGTTTAGTGGTTGTCAAGGGGGGAAAGCTCCGTGTAAGACATGTAACTAAGCATTACTAGGCAATCCTATGTAAATGAGGGTTACAATACTGAATCACACTGCCACATAGGTAATGAGCACTTTCTGAGTAGTGTAAGAGTTATAGAAGGGGGAGGAACAGAGTAAGAGGTAGGTGACATCACGGGGGGAATGACAGAAATAAATGTATCAGATTGGAGGGCAATGTAACGTGACAGATGACAGACAGACATCAGGGAGAGATGTGTGTCCCAACAGAACACTAGGAAAGTCAAGAAATAGAGGGTGCACACTATCCCTACACTCAAATTTTCTTGAAATACGTGTATGCGCGCGTGTGCACGCGTGTAAGGCAGGTTCAACATGTGGGAGCGTGTTGCAAACCATTTACAACGGTTTGCGTGGGTGTGCACGTGTATAAGGCTGTGTGCACGCGTTTTAACATGAATCAGCCAAGTTCACACCGTGTAAGGATGTGTGCGTGCGTGTAACACCATGTAAGGATGTGTGCGCGCGTTTAAGTGACTGTGAGCGTGCTTACGTTGGTGTGCACATTGCTCCCCTTGAGGAAACAGAGAGGAAACAGGAAACAACCAAAATACAGGGAAACTGCCAGAGGATACTGCTGGAGTTAATTGATGGAACCAATTGGAAGCAGGCAATTACACAGGCAGACTAGAAGCCCAACCCAGCACTTAAAACACTGCAAAGAGCAGTGCAGGGTGTTTCTCACAAGAGATACTGCAAGAAAGTAAGCTATCAGAATTGAAAACTGAAAAAAGCTGAACTCAGAGCAGAAATGCTAGGGACTGCCATAGCTGTTATAATCAGGCATAGGCGAATTGCTGAGGGTGGTGACAATGCAGATGCTAACAGACAACCCAGAGTGAGGAGAAGGAGAAGAGTATACAGGCCCAGGGTCACCTACCATGGGTTACATGAGCTGGAGATAGTAGAGCGCTACAGAGTGGACAGAGACCTTCTGCAGCAAATTGTCGAGCTGTGCAGGCCACGCCTCACACACAGAACCAACAGAGGGGAACCCATCCCAGTGGAAACCAAGGTATGTGTTGACCTAAGAATACTAGCAACAGGTACCTTCCAGAGACCAACTGGTGATATGATGGGGATATCAGAGGCATCAGCCTCCAGGGTACTGCACCAGTTCCTGGATGCCATGTCAGCACATGTCGGTGATCATGTATATTTCCCCAATGCCTGTGAGGTTGTGGCCAGCAATATGCGTCTCTTCCAGCAAATAGCGGGATACCCTGAGGTATTGGGTGCAATAGACTGCACGCATATGCATCAAAGCACCAGCCGGTGAGCGGGTAGAGCCTACATGAACCGCAAGGGATTCCCTCCATCAACTGCCAGGTCGTGTGTGATGCCCAGGGCATAATAATGAATGTGTGTGCTGGCTGCCCTGGGAGCTACCACGATTCCCACATCTGGAATCTGACGCAGCTGTACCAATCATTTGCCAGTGGGGACTTCCCACATGGACACCTAGTGGGGGATGCAGGTTACGCACTTGAGCCGTGGCTGATGACACCCATCAGAAATGCACACACACCTGAACAGGAACGCCATAATGAGGCACACTCACAAACACGTAACGTCATAGAGCATGTGCTTGGGCTGCTCAAGTCACGGTTCCGGTGTCTGGACACATCTGGTGGAGCCTTGCAGTACACACCAACTACATGTACCCAAATGATCATGATATGTGCTATGCTACATAATATGATCCTGCGGAAACAGCTGCAGCAGGACCAGCATAGGGCTGGGCCAAACATACCCCCACCATTGCCAAGGCCACCACAGGCAGAGGGTGACTCAGAGGAGGAACAACCTGACCTTGCCCCAGTAGGCAGAAGGAGGCATGCCCAGTATGCCCTGGCCTTGGCAAAGAGGCAACGCATAGCACATATACTTGGTCAGTAGGAACACTGGGAGATACCCGCTCTGACTCACTCATATAGTAACAGGGATGCCTAACATGACACAACCTGCTTCCAAACATGTACAGGGAGTGTAGTATGTGCATCCGACAGAGGCAGCCCTGCAGCACCACCCGAGGCATGAATTCCATGTGTCAAGTAATGTAACACTATGTACCATATGCACACCTGAGGACCCTGACTAACATCCACCCTCACCCATCACAAACCACAAAAACACAAACCCACATTCATAGGTACCACAAGGGATAGGAACCTAGATGTAATGCTACCCAATGCCAGAAGTATAAACAGCAAGATGTGTGCAGTGTAACCGCACACAGTATAGAGGATGTAGATATCAGTGCTGTAATAGACAACTGGGACAAAGCCCACACCAGCACCCTAACACTACCAGGTCACACCTCATACAGGGATGTACATGTGCAAAAACATGGAACAAGCTACAAAACGAGGGTGACTAGCAATAAATGTCATGGATAACCACACTCCCATGTTGGTACCACAACAAGAAGCAACATGGATTAGCCATGGCCAAATACCAATTGCTAAAACTGCCTACTACTAAATAGCTTGCTGCAGACCACTGTCCTAATAGCAGGAACTGCACCAGGCCTATGTTCATAGGTGCATAGGTTCATACTAGGCTATCTGCCCTAGGGCATATATAAGCCTAGGCCAGAGTTTTGTGGCTTCCGCCACCCCTTCAGTTCTAAGGATAATATGCCCATTATGTTGCTGTGCCTCTGTCAAGCAGTGACACTGAGGTTATCCCTGGGGTATACCTGCGATCACCCATCCATTGGTCATGATTTCTCTCGAACTAAGTGAAATATGTGTACTGGATGTCAAGATGAGAAGTGTATCCCTCACTGGTAAGACCAGACCATAGAGTAAGCACACTGTAGTTACACATCACGACCCCAGTCCCTGGCCAGACTACCACAGTGAAACACATGTATAAAGCATAGCTTGCACCCCTACAAACCAATGTGGAATCCATGAAAAGCCCTGTGCAGGTCCAGAATATGGGACACACTGCAGAACATGTTATACAGGCATACCAGGAACACAAGAGTGCTTGGAGTCTGCAATCACAAACAACAAGACACAATGCCATACACCCAGGCATCTGGCATGCTGGACACCATAAATTACTAAACCATTGAAGAGAATGAGGAAGCTACCACATGATAGATCTAACATGAAAAGTGAAGTAATCAGTGATCACTAGTATGGCAATAAAATGTGTCCACACATACAATCCACTAAGGGCAGGCAAAACAAGTAGAATCTGTGAATCCAGTGGCAATGTGACACTTGTCCCAAGTACACACACAACAACTCACTCCAATAAATACAAATGTATGTGATAGACGCAACCAGGTAGCCAAACCGGGGCCTGAGCACCCCCAAATCAGTACTGTCAAAACTAGTCAGGAGGACAAGGTAACCACATACACCACAAACCCAGTCCCACATAGAGCTACAACAACTGTAAACCAAACACATAAACACAAAAACATTCCCAGAGGCCCTAATTACAAACACACAACACCAACACAAGCCTCCAAAGCAGACACCCAATAAACCAAACTCCAGACATAGCACAGGTAACACATAGTACACAAAGCTGGTGTGCCAAACAGTCACAGGACAGAAGGAGAAACAATATGCCTGATACAGTTGTAATAGGTGACTCCATAGTGAGACATGCTGCTGTCCCAGGGATGGCTTGCACCTGTTACCCATGAGCGTCTGGATATTGCCTAAGGCTTTTGCAAACTACAGAGATCCTCCCGTAGGCAAGGCTGAAAAGAGCAACCCACCACCATAGAAAACAAAACTGGAAAGAAACAGAAGGGTAATGCTGATCAATGCCAGATGTGTAAACCTCAATATGCATGCTCCTGAGGCCCTCCCCAGTATGGTGAACATTGATGTCAGTCCAGTGATACACACCTGCTGCAAGCCTCGTGACAGCACACCAGCACTACCAGGTAATACCACATATCATGTGTTATGGCCACAAAACCTGTAACAAAACATAAAAGGAGGGTGAGTATCCATATTCAGCACAGACAGCCATACGTCCAGTTAACTGACAATGCCTATGTCATTGCAGTCCACCCATGTGCAACTACCTGTACGCAAGACTGCTGTACAGTCTGTAGCATGCTACAGACCACACTCTCACACACAGGAACCCCACCCTACTGTCCTGAAGACAGTGGACAGGATGAATGTACCACCAAATACAAAACAAGGTACACACAAATTACCACATAGGTGGTAAACCATTATGTGTGGAAGGAATAATCAGGGACCCAGTGACACAAGTGGACAGTCACCTGTCATGTGACAGCCACATTGCCAATCTGTCTAAGAAGACTGTCTATATTGGACACTGTATCATGAAAGGAGTCACATCTACGTCAACAAAGGTCATTGTGCCCCTATACTGTTCCCCTATCAGACCATATTGTAATACAATGCCTCATTTGGGATGTACATTACCTGGCACCTGCAGCAGTTCGAAAGACCTCAAAGGTACCTCAGCAAAAGTCATAAAGGGTCTCAACTATATCTCACATGCCACCTGGCTGTAGACACCACAGCCGAATGCAGTCACATACTGCCAACACAGAGGCATTGTATGTCTGTTGTACAAGTCCATGTCCAACACAGAAGTAATGGACATGCTCCACCCCAGAAGACCCAAAGCCATCGGAGCTGTGTGAGTCAGAGATTTCAACCTTAACACATAATCAAATAGGATGTGCTGGAGGGAGAGATACCTAACCCTGAGTCTCTCCACACCCTGGAACAGAATACCACTACATGTTAGGCAGAGCCCCTCACTGACACTCGTCAACAGGAAGTTAGCAAAATGGATGGATAATTGTAGATGTACACTGGGGGTCTTTACTGTGTCATGTCCAGACAGAGGCACAGCTAAGTAAATCATAAGTGGCCATAATATTCACATAGCAAGGGGTGGCAAAAGCCACACGCACTGTGGCTATGCTTACAAATGCCCTAGGGTGGATAGCCTAGTATGAACCCATGAACCTACTATGATACAAATTGTACGGAACACGAAGGATAACTCCAAGGCTGCTGCAACTGATGGTAGTAAGCATGTTGTGAATTCCTGGATATGCTCTGGGTCACACAAATATTACAAACAACATACCAAACACACACGTATTGCCAACATACATCCTGACAGGTGCAGTGCAAACCCCCTCATAATGCCAAATATCTTTCCCAGCAGATCGCTGCCTCCCTGACATTATGTCAGCCTTACCACAGGATATGTACCCAAAGAGCAGTGTACAACAACAGTGGGTGTTCTCAAGAAAGGTGTCGCCTGAATGGATACTAAAAACAACCACCACAGATTCCTGAGAAGCTTGGTCTGCACAGCTATGGTAAGGATCAGCATGTACCGCAGACATAACGATATTGGGGATCTATTGACACCCGACCCTAGCCAGTGTGGGTTTATGAAGTGCAGACCCTGCCCCTAAACATGTGTGACTCAGTTGAAACAGTGATTGAGGTCACTGATGAGGGCAATGTGGCCCACACAGTGTAGCTGGACCTTGCAAAGCCTTCCATACAATACCCTACATGTTCAATATAGATATGCTCACCAGCTTAAATATACACCCCAATGTCACTAGAGGGGTTGCAAACCAGACCAATGACAGAACTGACATGGCCAGACATGCTGTAGCCATGTCAGACTACAAACCACATATAACAGGCATCCCACAAAGCTTGGTCCTGGGACCTTTCCCGTCTGGTATATATGCCCCATAGGTACAGGCCAACATGTAAGGACTGTGCCTGAACATGTTTGCAGAGGACTACAAACCGCCTAACATATCTGACACTCCAGCTGACACAAGCGTCCCACAAAAGGGCCACATAGAAACAGACAACTGGTGCCATAGCCATGTCAGCATGTGAAATGGAGACAACGGTATAGTCAACCTCTGTGGATATACAGTAAGTGACCACCAATTACCACATAGGTGTTAACCCATTACATACATCACATGTAATGACGGACCTGGGTACACAAGGGGATAGATATCCTGCACAGGACAAAAATGTGGCTGTAGTGTTAACAGAAACAATCCATATACCAACCTAATCATGAAGGTTATGACATTTAGATAAGGGGAGGTCATTGTGGTTCTGCAGATATCCTTCATCAGTGTTACAAATGACCACAACAGCCCCTGTGGGGTGTACCTCAGCAGACACCTCCATCAACTGTAAAGTCCACAACAGTACCTCACCAGGAGTATCAAAGAGCTTGAACACATGTAATGTGTTGCCTGATTAAACAGAGTGCAACTCCACACACTGCCATGCTGGCCACCCAGACACAAGCTGTGCCTGATGTAGAAAGCCATGTCCAAGCTGGAATCAATGAACATGCTGCACCTTGTACAATCTGAATGGCAGTGAGCTATACACATGAGGGACCTGAACCCCAGCACTGACATACATAGGACAAGCTGTACTGCATTATCCATAACACAGAAGCCACCCCACGCATGAGTAAACTACCAGTACAGGTTATCCATAGAGTCACTCATTGATTCTCTTCAACAGGAATCTTAATGAGTGGATGGGAGATGGTAGGTTTACCCTGGGTATCAATGTTATGTCACAGGTAGACAGAGGCACAGTATACTACACAAGACATATGTCATGGCAAACTACACTTACAATGTGTCGAAGGACAAACACACTCTCAGACTAGCATTAGAAATGGCCTAGGGCACATCGGTAGTGTTTGCCAATGTACACCTATGTTGTGGAATACACTACTGATGTTGGATGAGGCTGTTGTAAGTAGTTCATATCTGAACATAATGCAACATGGTCAGATAGGTTCATAGGTTTATACTAGGCTATCTGCCCTAAGGCAGGTATAAGCCCAGCCCAGAGTTTTGTGGCGCCACCCCTTATATGGAAACAATACTGTGCCCATTAGTTTGTTGTGCCTCTGTCCAGCAGTGGCACAGAGACGGTCCCCTGGTAAACCTATGATCTCCCATCCACAGGTAAAGATTCCTTGAACAGAGCCAGTGAGGTGCTCTGCCTCACATGGACCGGGATTGTATTCCACAGCATAGGGAGTCTCTGAGTGATAAATCTATCCCTCCAATATGTCCTACTTATATCCCTGCTAAGGTTTAAGTCACTTGCCCTAGTGGTTCTGGTGGATTTGGCGATTTTGAGGTGGAGCGTGTCCATTACTTCCTGGTTGGAAATGGCCTTGCATGTCAGGCACATGTCACCTCTGGAGTGTCTTCAATCTGGCAGCATATGACAGATGTTGGAGACCCTTTATCCTTTTGGTGGGGGACTTTTGGGGTCTCTCTGATTGCTGTAGATGTCAGGTGAGATACATCCAGAATGGGGCATTGTACTCGATCATTGGTCTGATAAGTGAAGAGTACAGGGGAGCAATGACCCCACTAGATCTGGATGTGAATCCCTTCCTGATCAGGTGGGCAATGTAGAAGGTCTTTCTAGCCATGTTAGCAATGTGAGTGTCGGGAGAAAGGCCACTGTCAACCTGGGTCCCCAGGTCCATGATAACCTCCTCTGTGCTTACAGGATTGCCACCTATATGGTAGCTTGGGGTTACCTTGCTTTCCCTGCAGGGTATGACTATACATGTTTTGGCATTTAACGTCAGGCCATGGCTCTGGCACCAGCTATCAGTGTCCGTGAGTCCCTTCTGAAGGATATCCGTGTCTGATGCACTGTCCACTATGGCGCCTAGTTTGCAGTCATCTGCAAACCTTGTCAGCCAAAGTCCTCCTATGTTGGCCTGTACCTCTGAGAAGTAGATGACGAACAATAGGGGGCCAAGGACTGAGCCCTGTGGGACACCACTTGTGACCAGCTCGGAGTCTGACATAGCGCCAGCAACTCTAACCCTGTGGGTCCTGTCCTTAAGCCAGTTTGCAACCCATCTAGTGACATATGGGTTTACACTTAGGTTGGTAGGTCCTTCTACAATACCCGAGTAGGGTAATGTGTCGAAAGCCTTTTCAAGGTCAAGGTAGGCTGTATGGACTGCCCTTCCCTCAGCAATGGCCTTAGTGACTGTTTTGAAGAAGTCGACCAAGTTCAAAAGGCATGATCTGCCCTTGACCAAGGCAAACTGGGACGGGTCCAATGTCTGCATGTCCCCTATATCTTTGTTTATGAGCTCCATTATGATCCTCTCCATAGCTTTGCAGACTAGACTTGTTAAGCTTATGGGGTGGTAATTAACAGGGTCCGTAGAGGCACCGCCTTTGTGCAGATGTGCACTACTGGACTCTAACCAGGCTGTTGTGCACACTATGGAAATGTAAAGCAGTGATAGGACTAAAGCCCAGGATACTGACCGCCACAGTGAAAGTACTGAACCACTACACTATACAGTACTACAGTGTTAGGTCAGTATGAACGGATGTTGACAATTGTGTGCAAAGTATCCCATGCAAAACCTGCAGGCACAGTATACTCCCTGTTTTGTTCACACAAAAAGCATTTGGACAGTAACTACACAACATGGCACAGAACACACAACCATAAACTGGAGGTATTTGTTGAAGGTCACACTCATCCACAAATGTGATGGGCTGCAGAGTTCAACATATGGAAAGCTCACACTGGGCATGCTCACACACTTAGATAAATGAGACATCTTTCACACAACATGCCATGGGAAGGCTGAACTGGGCATGCTCACACACTTAGTCCAAATGTTACTCTTAGCAACTGTGAAAACACACCAGAGGATGCTCATTCCCCTTTCTTGACACTGATCATGTCAGCACCCTATAAGTATATCAGGAGAAAAGGAATATTCCAGTAATCTGAATAGCGCACTCCGCTAATGCGTCCGTCTCTAATTTAATAACCTAGTTAGGTAGGGGTTTGAATCCAGCAAGTGTGAAGGTGTGTATGAAAGGAGCATCCCTTTTGGCAACTGTGAAAACACACCACAGGATGCTCATTCCACTTTCTAAACTCTGATGATGTCAGCACCCTATAAGTATATCAGGAGGAAAGGAATTTCCCAGTAATCCGAACAGCGCGCTCTGCTAATGCGTCTGTTTCTAGTGTCATAACATAGTTAGGTAGGGGTTTAAATCCAGCAAGTGTGTGTGTAAGTGTGTATGAAAGAAACATCCCTTTTGGCAACTGTGAAAACACACCACAGGATGCTCATTCCACTTTCTAAACTCTGATGATGTCAGCACCCTATAAGTATATCAGGGGGAAAAAAAAATCTCCCAGTAATGTGAATGGCATGCTCTGCTAATGCGTCCGTCTCTAGTGTCATAACATAGTTAGGTAGGGGTTTAAATCCAGCAAGTCGCACATGTGTGTGAAGGGGGGTAAGTGTGTATGAAAGGAACATCCCTTTTGGCAACTGTGAAAACACACCACAGGATGTTCATTCCACTTTCTAAACTCTGATGATGTCAGCACCCTATAAGTATATCAGGAGAAAGGAAATCTCCCAGTAATGCGAATAGCATGCTCTGCTAATGTGTCTGTCTCTAGTAACATAACTAGGTAGGGGTTTGAATCTAACAACTGGCAAGTGTGTGTGAAGGGGGGACTAAGTGTGTATGACAGAAATATCCCTTTTGGCAACTGGGAAAACACACTACAGGATGCACATACCCCTTTCTAAATGATATCACAATTATTTATGGCTTTTGATTACAGACATGCCACGTGTGTTTTGCCCACACAGAATGCCCATGTGTGTGGGTTGTCTCTCACAATAATGCATGACATTGATTAAACCAGTTATGGCAATGCACACATGATGTATGTGTGCCAAATACACATATGTACCTGTGACCTTCAATAGTTATATGCACACAAAATGAAGCCAGCAAGCGTGGAAGGTGCAAAGTCAATTTATTCAACCCAGTGGAAACATCCCTGGGGTGACAAAGGCAGCCATAAAAAAGTCCATACCGGTTTCGGCTCAGCAGAGCCTTCTTCAGTGGATGCAAACAAAAAAAGGCAGTAAAGCAGATACCATTCAGTATATACATATATAGAGAGCTAGTAATTAACATCAGAACCAATCACCATAATTAAACAATAAATCAAAATTGGTCATTGAGACCAGGTGGAAACAGAGCTCCCAGTTTGACTATCCATTTCTTTTCTTTAAAGTTAAGCAACTCATGCCAATTATCTTTGTCTCTACAAATACCCTTAATATGATCAATAATCACAAACTTAAAAAAAGCTGTTTTGTGTTGCAAACTATGTTTAAATAGGGCATTGTTGGGACGTTTGTTTTTAACATCACTAAGATGTTCACCAATTCTCAAACGAAAAGCTCTAGAAGTCTGCCCCACATAAAAAGCAGAGCAATTGCAGGTCACCAGATAGATGACCCACTTGGTGCTACAGTTGGCCCAAATTTTGATTTGAAAGATCTCAGAAGTATTTTTACTAGTAAATTCACGGGTATGTGAAACCCGCATACAGTGTACACAATGACCACATGAAATACAGCCTAAAACTGGACCCCCTGTCAAAGAAGTTTGAGTAAGGACTGTGTTATTATTAATAGGTTTTTTGTAATGGCTAAGCCTGGAACCTATAGTTCGTCCTCTTTTAAAAGAGAAGGAACATATGTCCCTGAGAAAAGGATGGAGTTTATCTTCAGCCATCAAGACATTCCAATGTCTCTGGATAATGTTGATAAAACCCTTTGTGTTGCGTCCATAAGTTGTAACCAATCATACGGGCTGTAGACCAGCATCATTATTTTTAAGTTTATAACACAACAAATCTTCCCTGTTAAAATTAGATGCCCATTGTTTGGCCTGATGGATGGTACCTGGACGATAACCTCTCTCTTTAAATCTACGGACAAGATCATCTCTAGTTTTCACATAGGATTGTTGGTTGGAACAGATCCTTCTGGCTCTGAGAAATTGGGATTTGGGTATATTTTGGATGATATGTTGTGTATATATCTCCAGGAGATAGTGTTCATCAGCCTTCCACACCAACCAACAATCATCCAAATAGCGACGCCAAATGTCCATTTCACACATATAGATGTTATGATTTGGGTCATAAATGATGACCTCCTCAATATATGCCATAAAAAGATCAGCATAGATGGGTGCAAACGATGCACCCATCACTGTCCCTTTAGTTTGCCAGAAACACTGATCTTGAAAGTAAAACACATTACTGGTTAATACATATTCTGTCAGTCAAACCAAAAAGGTGTTAAATCCCGATTTATAAAGCCCAGATCTCCCCAACCAGTAGTCCAAAGCCTGTAGACCTGCCCAATGTGGAATATTGGTGTATAGAGAGGTGATGTCCAGAGTACATAGTAACCAATGCTGATCTTTTTATGGCATATATTGAGGAGGTCATAATTTATGACCCAAATCATAACATCTATATGTGTGAAATGGACATTTGGCGTCGCTATTTGGATGATTGTTGGTTGGTGTGGAAGGCTGATGAACACTATCTCCTGGAGTTTCTTGATTATCTTAATGACAATGTATGGGGCATTGAATTTAAATTGTCTTTTCACAGATCCAGGATGTTTTTTCTGGACGTGGAAATCAATAGAAATGCAGATGATACATTGTCTACTACTATTTACAGGAAATTTCCTGAATATAACTCTTTATTACATGCTTCCAGCTTCCACCCACAACATATCATCCAAAATATACTCAAATCCCAATTTCTCAGAGCCAGAAGGATCTGTTCCAACCAACAATCCTATGTGAAAACTAGAGATGATCTTGTCCTTAGATTTAAAGAGAGAGGTTATCGTCCAGGTACCATCCATCAGGCCAAACAATGGGCATCTAATTTTAACAGGGAAGATTTGTTGTGTTATAAACTTAAAAATAATGATGCTGGTCTACGGCCCGTACGATTGGTTACAACTTATGGACGCAACACAAAGGGTTTTATCAACATTATCCAGAGACATTGGAATGTCTTGATGGCTGAAGATAAACTCCATCCTTTTCTCAGGGACAGATGTTCCTTCTCTTTTAAAAGAGGACGAACTATAGGTTCCAGGCTTAGCCATTACAAAAAACCTATTAATAATAACACAGTCCTTACTCAAACTTCTTTGACAGGGGGTCCAGTTTTAGGCTGTATTTCATGTGGTCATTGTGTACACTGTATGCGGGTTTCACATACCCGTGAATTTACTAGTAAAAATACTTCTGAGATCTTTCAAATCAAAATTTGGGCCAATTGTCACACCAAGTGGGTCATCTATCTGGTGACCTGCACTTGCTCTGCTTTTTATGTGGGGCAGACTTCTAGAGCTTTTCGTTTGAGAATTGGTGAACATCTTAGTGATGTTAAAAACAAACGTCCCAACAATGCCCTATTTAAACATAGTTTGCAACACAAAACAGCTTTTTTTAAGTTTGTGATTATTGATCATATTAAGGGCATTTGTAGAGACAAAGATAATTGGCATGAGTTGCTTAACTTTAAAGAAAAGAAATGGATAGTCAAACTGGGAGCTCTGTTTCCACCTGGTCTCAGTGACCAATTTTGATTTATTGTTTAATTATGGTGATTGGTTCTGATGTTAATTACCAGTTCTATATATATGTATATACTGAATGGTATCTGCTTTACTGCCTTTTTTTGTTTGCATCCACTGAAGAAGGCTCTGCTGAGCCGAAACCGGTATGGACTTTTTTATGGCTGCCTTTGTCACCCCAGGGATGTTTCCACTGGGTTGAATAAATTGACTTTGCACCTTTCACGCTTGCTGGCTTCGTTTTGTGTGCATATAAATATTTTTTTGCCGTGCAAGGGTTTCACGAGCATCTGTTTTTGATTTGGTCTATACCTTCAATAGTTACCATGTGTGATGCCTGCCACATGTGAATACATGGTATTTGCACAGGGTAACATTATGACTGTGGTCTTCTGTGCAGGTGCTGCATGTGGGATGTGTGGTCTTCTGTGCAGGTGCTGCATGTGGGATGTGTATATACAGTGTGAGATGTAGATGCTATCAGCCTAGTAGTGAGGGATACACACCTGGTCTGGGGCATATAGTCGACCTGTTGTTGATGAACAGGTGCTGCATGTTTTCACCTGTTGTGGGAGTGGTAAGACGTTATTCCATAGCAATGCAGTGACCGCATGCTAAGAACCATTCAGCTAGGGTGTTGTAGCTACAGTAATTCATTAGCATTCAGTAATATGTCAGAATCCCTGGTGAGGGTCTGATGCCAACCAAGGTCAGGGTTCTACCAGCCTGTTTCACTTGCTCAGTGATCCCTTCCATGTTCCCTATCATGTATCCCAGTGAGGGACATCCCACATCAGCTGTGGTGGCATGGACAATGACTGAGTCATATGTGTCCATGCATCTGACTGACCTGTATGCTTGTGTTATGTGGTGGACCATAGTGCCCCATGAGCATATCACTGTGACCTCCACCTTGTCCAGCCTGGTGAGCATGTCCTCACTTTACTGGACAATAAAAGTACCTAACACAACTGCAGCAGTAGTGTTGTATAGCTGTACAGACTGTGCTTGTTTGGCACACAGGATTTGTGTGCTATGTGTTATGTGCTGTGTGCAGGCCTAACGTATGCCTGTGTGCCAGCTGCAGAGGTGTCTGCCAGTCATGCAGGATGTTATCCTTAGGCTCTACGAGTGGCCCGGTGTGTTTCCATGCTTGTATTGCTGTCAGTGTAGGTCTACATCAGACTGGTATTGCTGTCACTGTAGTATTTCATGCCACCTGACAGGTTATGCCAGTACTGGGTTCAGAGTGCTTAGTCCACAGTTTGGCCATGTGTTTCCATCTCATACATGTGTTGTACATCCATGGGTAAGGGATAGGGTTGACTGTGTACATGTGGCAGCTGTGACATTACTACATGACTCACATATTCCACAACTGTACCATAGAGGTGACTGACAACTGACCTTTGCACATGCTACCATAGTATTGAGATTGCATTGGTGATTAACAGCACATAGGGCCAATGGTGAACAAGATACATAGGTCTATAGGTTCATACAGGGATGTCTGCCCAGGGCATTTATCCACCTAGCCAGAATGTGTGTGTGGCTTTCACCATGCATTGTAAATCTATCTTGCTATGCCCTTTTCCAAGGTTAGTGTACTGTGCCTCTGTCTAACAGTGACACATAAGTGATACTCAGGGTAACCCTACAATGTCACATCCAGTCATTAATATCACTCTTGAAGATAGTCACTGAGTGACTCTGCCTAACCTCTATTGGGATAATATTCCAGAATGAAGGGAGCCTCTGAGTTATGAATGTGCCCCTCCAGCATGTCCTATGTATATAACTCCTGAGGTTCAAGGCTTTCCAGCGTGTATCCTGATGGGATCTGGATATTCTGAGGTGCAGCATGGCCATTAAGTGAGGGTTTGACATGGCTTTATATGTCAGGCACAGATTGCCTATGAAGAGGCAGTATGCCACTGAGTAGAGCTGCTGTTTCTTTAACCAGTCAGTATGTGGCATCTGTTTGAGCCCTTTGATCCTCTTGTCGAGGTACGTATGTGGTCTTTCCAGTTGCTGCAGGTGTCTGGTAAGGTGCAACTGACAGGGTCATTATAGTCATTTATGGGCATGATGAGGGATGAGTAAAGGGGCACAATGTCCTCCCCTGATCTACATGTGAATCCCATCATGATGATGTGGCCCATATAAAATGTTTTCCTAACCACTTTGTCCATGTTGTTGTCAAATGGTAGAATGCTATCAACCTGTGTACCCCAAGGTCCATAATTCCTTCATCTGCACTTAATGGATTAACACATATGTGGTACTTTGTGGTCACTTTGTGTTTGACAAAGGGGATGACTATACGCTTTTTGTCATTCACCTTGAGGCCATGGCTGTGGCACAAGTCATGTGTTTGCAAGAGGCCCTTTAGGAGGATGCGTGTGTTAGCTGGAGAGTTGATTATGGCGTCCAGTTTGCAGTCATCTGCGACTTGCTCAGCCACAGTACTTCTATGTTGGCCTGTACCTATGATACATATATAATGAACATGACAGCTCCCAGGGCTGAGCCTTGTGGGACACCACTTGTACCTGGTTGGAGGCTGACATGGCTCCAGCAATTCTAACCATGTGTGTTCTGCTGTTGAGACACTGTGCAATATCCGTAGTGACATAGGGGTTAATATGTACACTGGTGAGCTTCCCTAGAATGCACAAGTGGGGTATTGTATCAAAGGCTTATGCAAGGTCCAGGTAGGCTGTGTAGACCTCCTTCCCCTTGACAGTGGCCTTGGTGACTGTTTCAAAGAAATCAAACAGGTTTGAGAGGCAGGATCTGCCATTAACAAAGCCAAACTGTATATGGTGACATGTCTGTAGGTCCCCAATATCTATATATGTAAGGTTCATGATGATCCTTGCCATAGCTTTGCAGACCAAGCTATTCAGACATATGGGGTGAATAGTGTCCAGGATCCGTTAAGGTACCACCTGAATGTAGAGGGACCACTGTTGCTGTACGCCACTCTTTGGCCACATATCGGCTGGGATTGAACAGTAGTGTTATGTCTGGGTGAAGCTCTTCTTGTGGTTCATGTAGGACACAGCCTGGGACACTGTCTGGTCCCATTGATGCAGTGTTTATTGCTTTGGAGAGGGCAGCTCTTACCTGAGCATCTGTGATGTTGGGGGGGCAGCACTCTGCTGGGAGACATATTTGCCCTTTTGGTGTGGTGGGGGGGGAAGGTAGCGGTGAACCTGTCCACTAGGATGTTGGCAATGTCTGTGTGTTTTGTATTTTGTGTGACATCTTGGATTACCTCTGAGCATATCTGGGTATTACCACCCAGGTTCCTAACATAACTACAGAAAACCTTGTGATTATCCTCAGTGGCTTGTGGAATCTTCTCTCAAAGATGGCCTTAGACAATCGTATGAGTGCCTGTAGTTGTCTTCTAATACTCATCAGTGATGCCTTCAAATTTTGGGAGTTTGTTGTATCATGTAGTGGCTTCATCCTTCTATTGTATGGTTTGTTTATGGCTGGTGTCCAGCACACAGGACGTCTGCCTTTGGAGGACTGGGTCATGCTTTCATATGTGGTTGCATGATCCATGCATTCCTGAATGTGTCCATAGAATGCCTTTATACAGGTATCTGCAGTCTGGTCCATATTTTCAACAGGCCTGGGGCCTTTGAAGGTTTCCACATCATTTATGAGAGGTGTGAACATGCTTGACATGAGCTGTTGACTGATGTCCCACCCTCCAGACTGAGCAAGGTGAGGGTCACATTTAGCTACCTGTCGGGTGATAGAATGTGCCACATAACACAGGCACACAGGTCACTCCACAGCAAGTACAAGTATGAGGCAGTCATTGTCCATGCTGGTGCAAACAACCTGAGGCGTACCTCCCTGGACCACATGGAAAGAGACACAGAGGAGCTCTTACAGCACCCTTTCAAACTCAGGACTCCCACACAGCCTTCATGCTCACACAGGAGAGTATAGATTTCTCTGCAAACACCATCATACTGGGTGACGTCAGCTACCCAAACATAGACTGTGAACATTACACAAGCCACAATACCCAAGCTCTAGGGTTCCCATAGATCAGACACTCTTTAGCTATGGAACAGGTAATCAACCTTTCCACAAGAGGGGCAGATATACTAGACCTGATCATCACAAACATGAGTACAAAATGCTCACCACTGGAAGTATATCCCTCATTGTTGCAATCGAACCATATACTAATCACACTGGAGTACTGGATCCCCCACATATGCAAACCTCGAACACATCGATGTGTGTGTGTGGGAAATGCCCCTATTAGCAACTGTGACAGTACACTACAGGATGCAGATTCCCCTTTTGAAACACTGATGATGTCAGGACTCTATAACTATATTACCTGAATTAAAGTCCTCCAATAATTTGTATAGCGCTCTGCTCATGTGTCTTTTTCCGGTGTCATAACATAATTAGGTAGGGGTTTGAATCCTGCAAAGGAAATGTATGTGTGTTAGTATGAGTGGGGTTTGTGTGTGCATAATGCTGGGAGGGATGAGTGCCCTTTGCCAACTGGGAGAACACACTACAGGGTGCACATCCCTCCTCCTACACACAGATGATGTCAGCACCCTCTAAGTACAGCATTAGAAAGGATTTCTCCCACTAATGCAAATAGCACACTCTGCTAATATGTCTGCCTCTACTGTCATAACACAGTTAGGTAGGGGTTTGAATCTTGCAAATGGAAAGTATGTGTTTTACTGTGGGTGGGGTTAGTGTGTGTGCACAATGGTGGTGGTGGGATGTGGCTTTTGCCAAATGGGGCTGTGCACTGCAGGGTGCACATTTCCCTTAACAAGCAGTGATGTTGACAGCACCCTATACCAACAAAACTACAAAAGAGAAGGTGGCGGTACCAATAACACATGTAAGGTAACACTTCTTCAAGTAATGCCCACAAAATGAAGTAGGATAAACGAACAATCCTTTTACTCTATACAAACAACATGACAACAGACAACTGCCAGTACTCAGTATAGTGTTACATGCTACTGTAACACGCACATGTACCAGAATATACCTAGATAGTGTTTTGATGCCTGAATGTGGCAAGTGTGTGGATGTGGAATGTGTCTGTGTGTGCATTTCCGTATGGGAAACATGCTTGATGTGGCAATCAGGGTACCACAGTACCTGATGCACAGTACACCTTTGAACTAATGAGGTTGCCTGCACCCTGTGAGTACAGGTAGACAGGAGGGAATCGGTAGTAATCAACATAGTGCACTTCTCAAATGTGTACCTGTCATGTATCGACAGCTACTCATGCAGGGTAATAAATAATGGGAATGGCAGGTGAGCGTGTGCATGTGTGGGGGTATCAGGGTGTGTGTAAATGCATGTGTGACAGAACAGATACATATAGCTGAATCTACATAACAGCACATGATGCGCATTCCCATAGTCAATGGTAGCATGTGATGGTGTGCAGCTGGTACACTTTGGTAAGTAGTACGGGTGCAGATAACAATTGAGGACATTCATATAGTTACTGCAGCAGGACTGCTGGGATATACACACAATCATAGTGGAACAGTGAACAGTTACCAACATGTTACTACTTATACACATCTATGTAGTCACCCTGTGCATCAGCAACGTGTTTACCTTTTCCTGCACCAATGTTGTAGTATGCAGGAGGTGGCACAGTGTCATCATTTGCACAGGGTGTGAGTTAGGTATGCCCAAGCCAGCCACTGGTAGCACCAATTGACATGTGTGTGTATGTGTGTTTGTGAGGGGCAGCAGTACAGGGTGGACTGATGTTGGTGCAGTGTGTGTGTGTATGTGTTTGCCCTAGGTGTTAGATTTCTGCATGTGTGTAAGCACGCACACAGTCCCACATAATGGCTGCCATGTACAGGGTTTTGTGGACAGCCACAGACTGCACCTGTCAGGTCATCCAGATCAGTGTCTGTGGGCATGGACACGGTACCTATGCCTGGCAGGGGTGCTACAGGCCGTATCCGGTACTAACCCAGACTGGGTACTGTCATCGGAAGCGGAGGTGTGTTGACTGGACACAGTTCCCTGTTGGGACTATCCAGAGCCATGTGCACGTGGTCTCCTGGGGCGTCCTGATGATAGCACAGACCCAGCATTGCTGGGGCTGGTGCTGGCACTTGAAATGCATGAGTGGGCCTGTTGTCGTCTGCGGCCACTGCCAGCTGGTGCTGTTGCTGGCATACGGCCACGTCGATGTCGCAAACGCACACCATCACCCTGGCCCATGGACATCTGGTTGTGGAGCAGCTGTTGTATGTCCCCACAACGTCTGTCAACGACATCTGTGAAGTTACGGATAGCATTCGCAACGTCACGCATGCCGTCTGTCATGGCTGTGTGACATGCTCTCAGCTCCCTCAGACCCTGTCTGGTGTACCTTTCCATACGTGCCTGTGCCTGCATAACAGTCCAAAACATAGTGGAGGTTGACATACCTCCTTGGGCACGTCGGCCAGAGGCAGTACGGCCACGGATGCCCCCACGAGAACCCATGGGTGACTGTCTGCGTGGTATCATTGGAGGACCCTGCTCATGGCTGCTTTGTGGGGATGCATATACCACAGGTACCACATTACCCTGATCTATGCCCACTGCATACTGTCCATCACCTAGGGACAATGGTGACAAAGGATGTAATGGCAGGATGACTGTGCGCATTGAAGGGGTTGACAGCTGTGTACTGTCAATTGGCTGACCAATGGTGGACCCAGACACACCTTCCTGCACCATTACAGACATTTCATCATCATCAGTACCTGGGGCACAAGATTCAGGTTCCCTGCTTCAGGTCACCAGAGCAGCACCAGAACCTATGGGAGGAAAACAGGGAACACATATTACAGTCTCAACACATATTTGACAGAGATGCACTTCAATACTAATGTACACATTCAGAAATGGACACATGCACTCATGGACACAAACACACATGCACACATGGGCACAGGCACACTCGCACACATGCACGCCCCACAGTAAACACACACATCAGTACTGTGTTACACTACTCTTACTATTGTTAAACTGTGTATTGCAGGTATTATTAAACACACTCACCAGCATGTATACTACAGAGTTACACTACTCTTACTAGTATTATAAATTGTTTTTCAGGTAATGTTAAACACACTCACCAGCATGTATGGCCTGCCTTGTTGCTAGATGGGAGGGACCTGGAAATATGAAGAGAGTAATGTCAGTGGGCACAAGTGTGCCATTTGTTTTGCACATGATACAGTACAGTAGTACACTAGTTCCCTTATACATATCAGCTGCTCATAATGTCTGTATCACACATGCACAATTACATATCATGATGACAGATACATACCACATGCACACCTTATGCGTGCATGAAGTAACAGTGTACAGAACAGTCATATGTACATACAAGGAGTTAACTCTAATCTCACCCTTACCTCTCTTCAAACAACAACTCAAACTGTACTTCCAAAACCACTGGCTTTGTTCTTGTAGTACTCCACGCTAACGGCCCTATCTCCACCCTCTCTCTACCTTTAAACCCTCATTGTGCATAAAACTAGCTTCTACCCTGTTTCTTTTCCTTGATGTCCTTCTATGCTCTGACCTACTTCTCCCATCCCTCCCACCTCCTCTTGACTGTCTTCCTTCTTTTCCTCACTTCCCTTCTTGACTCCTGCCTCTTCCCTATTATTTTATCTTTCATACTCCTTCTACTTATCTACCCTTCTGAGCTTTAACTATTATCTATATGGCTTTTGCCTTATTGCATAACCGTTATGTTTTAGGTAGAATTGCTTTGAAACCGACAGTACATTGTGTATGACTTTAAACTGTTTGAGTTCCTTAAATGTATGTTGATTTAATTAACAAGCTGGTTTATATTTCTATTATTTTAGATGTCTGTATTAACAACTTGTCTGTCTGCCTTTATTACGTTATGTGTGGAGCTTTTCTCCCCAGGCATCTACTGAAAATGGACATATATCCAGCTAGACTATCTCGGTCAACAAATGTAAAACTAATAACAATAAATAAATATGGCATCTTACCTGCACGCTCGGTGTCTTGCTGCTGTGTGGATCCAACCTCCATCATGATGCACGACTGATGCTGTTGTTGTTCTGGGGCTGGATCCACAACACTTAGCAGTAGCCCCTCCTGTCTGGTGAGGGGGGATGTGTGGCCACCCCCCCACCTGTGGCAACCTGTTGCCTGCGGATATCTGCAGCATGCTGGTGGACATTTCTAATCAAATCACTGCAGTGATGTCTCACCTGCTCATATGTCCTATCATGCATGCCAACATCATTTATCCTGCTAACAAGATTTTGCCACAGTGCAGACCTCTCCTGCTGATTCTGGGTGGTGCGTGAGAACAGGATGGCATAGTCACACACCAGGCTCTGGTGGATCACTTCATCCTCTACAGCAGAATATGCGGGGTTCCTTTTCGGAGCCATGTTCCCCTGGAAAGGTACACAAACAGGTTATCAGCATAGTATCTCAGCAATACATGGTACACATTCTACACAGGGAGTATTAAATTGTACTTATTACTGCTTGGTTGTAACTTGATTAAAGTGTAGCTATCATTCTAAGTCATTTGGACTAAGCACTTGGCCTTCAGACCAGTTGTTTTACATTAGGGAGGTTTGTGGCAAGCACTGTGGTGGCAGGACACATATCTTTCATCCTTTGAAGTTGGGAACTGCTGACTGAGAGCCCAGTGTCCAAGTGTATTAGTTCTGGTATAGGCGGTTGGCCTTCAGGCCAGTTATTTAACATTAACAAGGTTTGTGGTCTGCACTCTTGTGTGACAATAGGCTGTACTCTGCCATTCATAGCTGGGAACTTCTGGTTTCAGGTTTATAGTGCCTGCATATTTGAGCTGTATCTTACTGACATTGGTACACCTTGTTTGCTGTAGCAAACACTACATTCAAACCTCCTGAATCTAGCTTTGTGTATATGCTTGTTATTTGTTAGCTTGTTATTTCACTGGTACGCTACTTTCACATAATACACAGCTTCTCAGCACTTCTGTGACTCACTACTGATATCTGCATTGCTTACTGTACATATTTCCATGTTACACATGACAGCAAGTGACTGCTTGTCATTGTTGCATTTACTTACTTGTAACACATTGCACTTAAGTTACCTGGCACTTGCTCACTGAAGCCATTATATCAGTCAGCAGTAGTAGGTAATATCAGTACACCCTCACTCCCCACTGGACCTTGTTTTCAATTATTACGGAATTCACAGTAGTATTCTAGCATGTCCAAAGGTCAGTTGTCAGTCTCCTCCACAGTCCAGCTGGTGAGTGTGGTAATCCAGAGGCAATGTTATAACAGCTGCATGTACACAGACAACCCCCTCCTCCTAACAACAAATTCAAACACATGTGAGTGATGCAACCATATACCAAACTGGAGGCTAGGCTCTCTACTCAATACTGCCATAACCAGTCAGGTGGAGAAGGAAATCACACTCAGTACACTTCCAGTCTCACATAGACCTACCACGACAGCAAAACTAACACATGATCACACATGACCATACTCTTAGGCTCAGACTACAGGTCTGCCTATGCAGCAGAGACCTCCAAAGCAGACACCCAAGCAACCACTACCACGGAAACAAACACGTGCAACACATATCTCACAAAGCCAATGTGCTGAACACTCACAGCCCTTAACAGTAAACGACACACCTCATACACCAGTACTAGGTGCCTCTATCATCAGGCACACTGACATCACATTCACCAGGCTTAACAAGGTGAGGGTCACAGTGTGCAGCCTGTCGGGCACTACGACCCACCACATAACACAAACACTCAAGTAACTCCAAGGCAAGTACAGGTATGACTCACTCAATGTCCATGCTGGTGTGAATGACCTGACACATACCTCCCTGGACTACATGACATGAGACAGTAAGGAGCTCTCTGAGCATGTAGCCCAAGACAGTATGACCATGACCTTGAGTAGCATCTTACCCTCACCAAGAATGATGCCACAATATCAAGGCATGATGATCCCTTCCAACAATTGACTGACATACTGGTGTCATTCACGGGTGAGCCAATGCCTGTCATCTTGGGGTGGTATGCTGTACAGGCCACAATGCTTTGCTAGGGACAGCTTGCACCTGTCACCCCTGGCCTATTGGATTTTGGCAGAGGCTCTTGCTACACCCATAGTGCCTTTATTAGGCAAGGCTCATAAGGCAAACCCACATCCATTCATATCACAAAGGATGAGGAAGTAAGAGTGATGCTACTCAACACCAGAAGTCTATACCTCAGGTTACACGCACTCAAAACCCTACTTAGCATTATGGACATCGATATCTTTGCAGTAACATAAACCTGTTTCAGGTTTCCCAGGAGCACACCAGCACTACCAAGTTATACCTGTTACCATTCTTGTCGGCCCCAACACTTGGACCAGACAACAAAGGAGGGGGAGTATCAATATTCAATGCAGATTCCCACACCTCCACATTGGTGGCAAAGTACCACATAGGTGTTAGGCCATTGAGTACAGAAGACGTAATTGGGGACTTGGGGAACAAACATGATAGCAATCTGTCATTTGTCAACCACATGGCCAACGTGGATTGAAAGACATGTTATATAGCCCAGCTAATCATGAGGGATTCACATGTACGGCAGGGAGGTCATTGTGCCTCTTTACTCATCCATTATCAGGCCTATAATTGCGTACAATGCACCCTTTGGGATGTACCTAACCAGACACCTACAGCAACTGGTAAAGGCCAACAGTACCTCATCAAGAGGATCAAAGGGCTCAAACAGATGCCATATGCTGCCCAGTTAAAGGAAATCCAGCTGGACTCAGTGGCATACTGCCTGTTCAGAGGCAATCTGTGCCTGCCATATACAGCCATGTCCAACCCAGAAGTAATGAACATGCTGCACCTCAGGAAATCAGAGTCCCATACAGCCACATGCTCAGGAGACCTGAACCTCAGCACTGACATAAATAGGACATGCTGGAGGGGCATATTCCTAACCCAGAGGCTCCCTTCACTCTGTAATGAACTCACACTACAGGTTAGGCAGAGTCCCTCATTGACTCTCTTCCATAGGAATCTGGATGAGTGGATGGAGATCATAGTTGTACCCCGGGTATCACTTCTATGTCACTGTTAGACAGAGGCACAGTATACTAACGTTGGACAAGGGCATAGCAGCATAAATTGTAATTGGGTGGCGAAAGACAAACACATTCTACTAGGCTTATCAATGCCCTAGGGCAAATAGCCTAGTATGAACCTATGAACCTATGTGTACTGCTATAGTACTTCTGCCATATGTTGCATGTGTGTGTGTTGTGGGGGATGCACAGGTAATGGCCAGATATTTCTGCACAGGTGACACGTCTGAAACACTCTGGGTGTTCATCCCTACATACTGGATGTGTGTTGCCATCCAACCCTGTGATGTGGACACACATTACTCAGCCTGGATATACATATCCCAACAACACCACAAGCACAGTACACTACCTTGCTATGTATGCATGTAATTACACAGTTATTCACTAGTTAGGACTGTGATGCTATCCATGCAGCCCATTGGGCCAGTGGAAGCCACAACACACACTGCTGGCCCCTTTGCAAAAGCTTACCACAGACATCCCACATAGTGTATGTACTGTGCACACACATATCTAACCCAGAACGTATGCACACCACTTATTTATCCTGTCCAGTGGACTACAGATTCAGGCACATTGTATAACAATAGCAGGAAGCTACTGCAGCAGAGGGCAGATTCACATGAAGGCAAGGCATCTGTGGTCATCAGTGTTAAGATGCTTCACATTCACCAAATGCACAGATATTGGCAACATTGTTGCAGACAGTTTAGGTGCAGGTACCCCCCCCCATTCTCCTACACATGTGGAATTAGTTATCACAGATGACTGTAACCTCCCTATCCTCTCACATGTCCAGGTGAGGGCCACCCTCAACATTGCAGAACACATAGCATCACTGTTACGAAATGGTATCCCTGGATGTGTGCTACGTTCACCCCTGGAGGACATAGCACCACATGACAGACTGATATTAATCCCTGGCCATACTACAGGATATGTACCTGAACAGTGCCATACATACACAGTGGTCCCACACCAATGAGGAGTAACCTCTACTGACCCTGGTAACTACTGCATCATATGCACAACTGGCCTTGTGTTCTAAGCTATGGAAGTTTTAAGTATGGGCAACATGTACAGCAATATTACATATGTATATATTTCAGGACTATGTACACACAACCTATCTCATGGACATACCTATAGATAGTGAACTATGATACATTTGGAGGTGTCACAGTAAACACAGTATTAACCTGCTACTTTGCATTACCTGTGTTTGTGGCAGCTGTTGCTGTGTCAGTGGTGCTGCTTGCTGCTTGCTGTTTCTGCTGCTGCTGCTGGTTTTGCTGCTGGGTGTCTGTATATTTCTTTTATTTCTCTCTCTGTCTCTCTCTCTCTTTCTCAGTAGGTTTGTGCAATGACTGTATTGCATGTGTGGAGTGTGGGTACTGGATGCTTTTGTAGGTATCTGCATAGGTCCATGTGATGGCCTCTGCACCAATTGTAAGGCAGCATTGGCTAATTGCATATAGCCAGTTGTGTACTGATTGCATGTCTCACTGTGATTTCAGGACAGTGCTATAAAAGGGTATGTGAGATAGGCATTGCCCTTTCAGATTGTAAGGGCGTGGACCATGCTGGTATGCTGTTGACAATGTTCTGTGAGTGTGAAGGTTAGTACATCTCTCATGCTTCATGCTGTGTTGTGAATTCAGGTTGCTGCATTTCTCTCACCTGTTCCCTGTAGTGAGTGTGTATGCATACTGACGCCTACGACTATATTTCATATGTATTGCTATATATACATATGTGTACATATACATACTTTCATATATGTACATTAGCTGACAATATTGGGTACAAGCTAACAATTTGCAGGGCTGTTTCTGTTAACACTACACTAGTATGGGAATCCAGTAATTGGGACAGTAAAAGTCTGCCTGACATGCTTTGGGTAGTACACATCCTATATTGCCTTTATCTTCATTCCTACTATTACATGTTCCACTTATTTAGCACTATATTCCTGTATGAGAGTCATGGCTTACTGGTAGGTCATACAGACTAGTGTTAAAATGGTCTTGTGGTAGGGCCTACTAGTATGCTTATATTTTGCTTTCAAATTGAGTATAGGGCCTATCAATCAGAGTGCTGGGGCACCTTTAAGCAGTTAAAGGGGTTAGTAGGTCTCACAGGAGACAGGCTGTGTTGCAGATTCTGGTTGCTGCATTTATCTTCACTGTTTCCTGTAGTGAGTGTGTATGGATACTGACACCTACCACTATATTTCATATGTATTAATATATATATATATATATATATATATATATATATTTATGTATATATGTGTACATATACACACTTTCGTATATGTACATTACCTTACATTATTATGTACAAGCTAACAATTAGCAGGGCTGTTACTGTTAACACTAAACTAGTATGGGAATACAGTCGTTCAGGCATTACAAATCTACCTGACATGCTTTGGGTAGTACACATCCTATATTACCTTTATATTGATTCCTACTATTACATGTAATATTTATTTTAGCACTATGTTCTTGTATGAGAGTTATGGCTTAGTGGTAGGTCATACAGACTAGTGTTACCAAGGGGCTTGGAACTGACAGTAGGAATTTTTTTCTTTCAAACTGAGTTTAGGACCTGGCAATCAAAGTGCTGAAGGCACCTTTATGCAGTTAAAAGGGTTATTAAGTCTCACAGGAGTCAGGCTGTGTTGTAGATTGTGGTTGCTGCATTTATTTTCACTGTTTCCTTTTGTGAGTGTGTGTGAATACTGACACCTACCACTATATTTCACATGTATTAATATATATATATATATATATATATATATATATATATATATATATATATATATATATATACATATGTGTACATATAATACTTTCAAATCTGAACATTACCTCACATTATTATGTACAAGCTAACAATTAGCAGGACTGTTTCCGTGAACACTAAACTAGTGTGGGAATCCAGTAATTCAGGCATTAAAATCTACCTGACATGCTTTGGGTAGTACACATCCTATATTACCATTCTATTGATTCCTACTAGTACATGTTATATTTATTTTAGCACTATGCTCTTGTATGAGAGTCATGGCTTAGTGGTAGGTCATACAGACTAGTGTTGCCAGAGTCCTGGGTTCAAGACTGACAATGGGAATTTATTTTTCTTTCGAAATGAGTACAGGACCTGTCAATCAAAAGTGCCAAAGGCACTTTTAAGCATTTAAAACCAGGTCTGCGCTCGTTTGCGTGGAGCTCACGCATGCGCACTGGCGGTGAGCTCCACGCACAAGCTTACACCAGCTATTTTCTTTGAAAGAAAAGAAAAAGGGGTGACAGGAAAGTGGTGAAAAAGGGGTCACAAAGAGGGTAAGACAGTAGGGAAACAAGCTTGGTATTTGCAGGAAGGATGTAGGTGAGACCCATAGCTGCCCATGTCTTTCTCAGCAACAGCTGTGCATTTGTATGCAATTTGGTGTGACATTTGGAACCTTCCACCCCTGAGAGAGGTGTCAGGACAACATTAATACCTGTTGTACAGCCAATTGTAATTAACAGTTTCAATGTCCAGCGGACATGTGTGCAACATGGACAGCTATGTATGGGGCGTAATTTTTTTGTGGGTACAGGGTGCCCTTTTTTTTTTTTTATCAGGTGAGAGTGGTATGTCAGGTGAGGTAGTCAGTATAGCTGGGGAGGTAGGTTGGGTAGGTTAACAGACAAGACAGACAAGACGCATACAGGGGCGGTGTATGACACATGTGGGGGGGGTTACACAATTGACGGGGATGGAGGTTGGGATATCCATGGCACATGAGCCCACAGATGGCAACAGTGGAACTGATATCCCCACCCATAGGCAGTTGCCACTGTTCCTTCACAGCCCAGGACGGGGCTATGCTGGGGGCTGTGCGGGTGGGACAATGGGCAAGCCCGTAAGCTGTGCCACCCGGGCCTCAAGCTGGCGTAGGGGCCCAAGGACAGAGTCTTGGATCTCCCTTCGCACCACAGACCAGACACCTTGGAGGGTGAGTGGACGTGCTCCTCTGGCCACACTTGCAGAGGGGGGATGGGCCCCATCCCCTGCAGCGCTTCCACCTGAAGGTGGCACAGGGCCACCGGAGGAGGGTCCAGCCTGGGCACTAGTGCCAGGTGCACTCACCAGCTGAGGTGGGAGAGGTGGGTCCGCTGGGACCTGCCTTCCCAAGCGTTCTAAGTTTGTGTGTATGTTATGTTAGTTTGGATTAGTGGCATATTATTCCATTCAAATTAGTTGTAACAGCATGCATTGGTATTTCCATTAAACAAACACCCAGATATTAACACCATTGAACAACGGGCATATCAATATCACATGCATTATTTGAACAGAAATACACAATTGAACAACATGCAGGGTTGATTAATGGCAACAGGCCATCAGGTTTGCCAGTTTGCAGGTATGACCAGGGCACATGCAACAACAGACATGCATATATTTTTGAAACAGGACAAATGTCCATGATTAATGAACTGTTCACATACCAATATTCAGTGTTTTTATTTGCAAGTATAGGGTGGGGGGAGAAAGAAAATGATGACACATTCATAAATTATACATTCATATACATTTGTAATAGAAACACAATTAACTTGTGGGTGATACTTTCCCACTGATTCTTACTTGACTGTCATGCTAGACCTGTTACAGATACATCACTATCCTGGTTATTTTGAATTTGATCAGATACATCATCCTGCTACACTTTGATGACAGGGCAGGGGACAGCTATGGATGTTTAGTATGTCAGACAATCATTCATTCTATCTGCAAATCGCTGACTGTGATCACCATATACAGAGTTTGGCCTGAACATTCAAGAGTCAGACACACTGAAATCAGTTTGGGATGCTAAGTTTTAATTCCCACATGCATTTATTTCTGTAGAACCACACTGAAGCTTATATATTCAGGTGCTATTACTACGTTATTCATTGATACATGACCCTTTCTGTCACTCTCACACATCCTGCAATTTCACAGTTCAGGTTGGTACTTCTAGGCTTTGTTCACATATTAGACCTGTGGGGATTCCAACACTTTCCAGCAGCCTCACTTCTGTCATGATTCAGCATTTCAACAGGGATATATCTCACCTGTGATTACCTCAGCTTCTGAAGCTGTACTCTTGAGACTACTGCAGGTTATACTACATTTAATTGATGGTGGGACATCTGTATTACAGCACTATTTATTTCTATCACTTATATTCCCAGTTTCACTTGCATACTGATGAACTTGTTGCAGCCATACCTGCAGACTTTTACGTGCTGCTTGCACATTCTATTACTTTTAATCAATACACTGCAATGTTCTGCTACGTGCTACACTATAATATTTATTTACAAGTACTAGGTGGGGTTACTAACCTGCATGGTGGCGCAGCTGCACCAGCCTCCGCTCATGTGCCATTCGATTCACAGAGCGGACACCTGCAGCTGTAATACAAAACAAGTAATATTGGAATACACATCTCCTTGGTATCAGCTAGTTGAATTCCTTACATACATAAGTAAAATGTAACTTACTCAGTAGTGGGGCGTTGGGCATATCCCGGGCCTCCTGGATCCTTTGGGTCAACTGGTCTTGCTTACATCGCTTCAGGTCCGCATGGTGGTGACGGACCTGCTCACCAGTGCATAGAATGCCAGTAGCACTGGTCAGATCATGAGCCAACTGGTCCCATGCCTATGCCCTGTACGCTCCCCATGAGACCTGGCCCTGCATGAGTTGGGCCTCATGATGGTGAACTAGGAGCCAGACCATGTATCTGGACTCCTCAATGCCCCACTGCTGTGCTAGAAAGCAACGTCCCTCCCCTACTCCACTCATTCTGCCTGCAGGTCTATTCTACAATAGTTTATGCTGTGTATTCCCGCCTATGGGGCTTATATATGCCGATTTTCCCACACATTTCTATGATTGGCCAGTTTGGAATTGTATCTACTTCACAGAAACTGCTTTATCATGCTCCATTTTGGCTTATATCCTATTTATATGCTATTTCTGCACTTCTAAGTACTGCTGTCATGGCTTAGTGGTTTAGTACCTTGACTCTAGTGTAAGGTATCCTGGATTCAAATCTGGCCACTGACTTTTAAATTTTATGACTGTCTGGAAATGACTTCAGGACCTGTCAATCAATCATGCCAAAAGCACTTTTAAACACTTTAAAACCAGGTCTGCGCTTGTTTGCGCGGAGCTCACGCATGCGCACCGCCGGTTAGCTTGTGGGGGCGTCACGCAAATGGTGTGCACTGGATTACACCTTAATTGGCTAGTAACACACATGTTAAATGTAGCACAGCTAGTTGCACACAGTTTGAGCCTGTTAAACCAGTCCTTAGCTATGGGCAAGCAGTTTGCAGTTTCTGAAACACTACTTAGCTACAGGCACTCTGTCTCACTGCAGTTTAGCTATCAGTACATTTCTAAATATTTTTATTATTGTATTACTTGAAAACATATGCTCCATTTCATTCCATTTTACAAAAGGGAATACTTTTACATTTGTACAATACTGTCAGGGGCCTTTTTAGTGCTTATTTAAAAAAAAAAAAGGCTGTTGTGTGGGCTAAAACCTTGCCTGCCTGCTCTCAAGCCAACAACTCTACCACTATGCTATTACTTCTTGGCTTACTTTGCATATTTAGTTCTTATATCCTTTTCCACTGATTGCTAACTGCAGTTGCGCTAGTAGCACACCCGCGCACACAAGCACACACAGTAGCAAACATTTACGGGGTTTAAAAAAAATAAAACAGTTTTTATTTTCATTTTACAACATCTGTTCACTTTTTACATTGCTGGTCTGTGAGGGCATGTGTTGTGTAGTGTGGTTATTCACATTTCCATGGCTTCCCTCGTGGCTGTTTACTTTCAGCCATTCTAGACTTCTGGGGGCGTGTCTACGGACACGCCCCCTACTCTCTTACACGGACCGTGTAAGAGTTACAGTGTGATTCAGCATGCCTCATGCACTTCATGCATATGCATGACAGGCTGACATCACACCGTTTAACTGCAGCCTCCGTGTAAGAGTTATAACTCTTACACGGAGGCTTCCTGAATCCTGCCCAATTACTCTTCCCTAGTTATGTTACTTATTACTACAAGGCAAGATACTGTGGGTGAGGGTATTTCTCGTCAGGTCCAAGACAGAATACAGAATGCTGAGAGCAAACTCCTACTCCCCTACTAATATCCAAAATATTTTTGGCTTACAGCATGACATCACACACATCATTTTAACACTTCTACTCCTCCTACAGAGCTAGTAAGCCAGCTTCTTACAGACATTGTGTCTCTGGCTTCATTAAAAACTGTGGGATAACATCTTTATGGCTTAACCCAAAAAGTAATTTAATTTCAGATATATTTTAAAGTTTGCTGTAGCTGGATTGTGATTAGCCTCTGCTCTGCCAGTATCCTCTGTTGAAACATATGCATTTAATTCAGTTATATTAATGCATGTGCAGTTCTTTGCTTTCCAGCAAGGCACACTGTTGATACATTTTACATAAGCAAACCTCACAAATACATTTTCAGCACAAGCATCTATACAAGCCAGTTCGATACACAAATGACATATAATTATTTACAAAATTCCAGCTAGCTGTGCTGGCATAAGTTATACATCCACTACCCTACTTCTCCTGACATGGCTGGGAGTACCTCCTATTGTCATACTAATTATAAGACCAGATACCCCATCAAGCTCAAAAATGCTTAAGAATTTTTCAAAGACAAATTACCTCCTACTATGTGACAGTATAAGAAATGCCATGGCAGCCTCAGTCGCAGATAACACAGACTCCTATGCCGAGGTGGCCACCAATGCCCTGTATACCCACTTAAGGAGTTGTATATAATTGGTTTTACCTGACTGGATTAATAACATGTCTTGCCAAAAAAAAAGCCATCCTAGTGGACCCATAGTATAAGCAGGCTATACAACAAGAGAAAGAATCTAATGTCTAAGAACAAGAGGGAACTGGCTCAGCAGAGAAAGTAATCTGTCTCTAGCTTAAACAAACAAAGTAGAGATCCTGTCAAGTCCTCCAAAGCTAATTATGAATTATAAATAGCCTCCCTATCTAAGGATAATCACAAGACATTTTTTACATCTGAAATCTAATAAGAAATATCCAGCTATGCACTGAACTGGTTGTGAATGGCACCACCCATACTCAACTGGAGGTAATAGCCAACCTGCTAGCTGACAGATTTGGAGCAAACTTCACTACCTTGTCCTCTCCAGTCACCACACAAAACATACCTGCCATCATTCCTCAACCTATTATTTCAAGAGGGCAGGTGATCTCGTCACTCTCCAAGGCCACAAACATGGCATCAATGGGACCAGAACACATCTCAGGTTGCCTTTTAAACAACTTAAAACATGACCTAGCAGACCCACTTGGATCCTTGTTTAACCACAGCTTGCGAACTGGCTATTTTCCGGCAGAATGAAGGACAGCAACAGTAATCCCTCTGCACAAAAGGGTACCCTCAACCAACAATGGGCATTATAGGCCCATAAGTTTGACTAGGCTCATCTGCAAGGCCGTGGAAGGAATCATTATGGACCTTATTAACAAGAACATAGGTATTCTCCAAACTTTGGACCCAACCCAGTTCAGATTCATTAAAAGTAGATCATGCTTCTTAAACATGATTGACTTCTTTGAGAAAGTCACCAATGCCCTGGACAAGGAAAAGATACCACCTACTATGACCTAGGCAAGGCATTTGACACAATCCCCCACTGGGGTATTACAGAGAAACTCTTCCAATTTTGAAATAACCCCTACGTTACCAACCGGCTTACCAACAGAACACATACTGTCAAAATGGGTGATTTCACCTTTAGCAAAAGACCAGTAACCAGTGGTGCACCACAGGGTCTGTGCTGGGCCCCTTACTGTTCAAAATTTAGATGTCCAGGCAAATTTAGAAAGCAAGTGACTGACTAGGTTTGCTGACGACTGCAAATTGGGAGCAATTGTTGGGTCTCCCAACAATGCTAATATACTGCAGACAGGGTTAACACAGACAAATGATTAGTGCCAAAGCCATGGATTAAAGCTAAATGCAAAAAACAATATATATATATATATATATATATATATATATATATATATATATAGCATTATTGCTCCCTTTGGGAAAGCTAACATCCCTGCTAATTACAATATAGACAGCACCCCTCCCAAGTGTAGACCCAGTGATAAATGATCTGGGTACTCAGGTTGATAGCAATCTGAATGTTAGCCATCACGTATCCACAGTATTATTTATTTATTTATTTATTTATTTATTTATTAATTTATTTCCAGTTTGATTACCAGGGAAGTCCACTGGGCCTGTTTTCAGTGTGGGCCCGGGGAGAAAAGCTCCATGAAACAGATTACAGTAAAGACAGCAGTCCAATAAAAATAAAAGTACAAGTACAAATACATATCAAATGATACAAAGTGTGAGCAATATTACCCATAGTGGAAAAATATCGTGCAGATACATTTTAACAAATTCACGCAGTTAAAGTCAAAAGTAAAAAAAAAACTATTTATAATATTTACAGAGTGTGAGAGAGTGTATGGGAATTAGCTATAGAAGGTTATAACCAGCTATAATCTGCTTAGGAACTCAGGAGGATAGCCTCCCAGGAGCTTTTGTTAAATAGTTCTAGGTAGGGAAAATGCAGTTACATTTCCATTTGGAGGAGAGGTAGGTGTAAAACTGAATTTTGAAGTTGTTTGTGTTTGACATTGTCCTTAGTGGACAGTAGTAAGGAAACTCTTCTATGTGGCACATCTTATAAGTAAATGGATGGCAGTTAGATCTAAGGCTATCCTAATTCCATCATAATCAGCCCTCATAAGACCAGTAATTGCATATAATGTTCCCTTTTGCATGTACCTCACCAGATACTTGCAACAATTGAAAAGACCACAGAGATTTCTCACCAAGAAATTACAGGGTACACAAAACAAGTCTAATGCAGAAAGACTGAAAGCCCTGTCACTGTACACTGTTTCCTACAGGTTGCTAAGGAGTGACCTGTGCCTGGCTTACAGGGCAGTCTCTGACCTGGCCCTGATGGAAATGCTACACATTCGTAAATAAAACTGTACTAGGGTCACTCACTCCATGGATCTTAACCTAGCCTCTGACATGAACAGGGCATGCTGGAGAGATAGATACATTTCCTAGAGACTTCCACTTCTCTGGAACAAGATTCCAATTCACGTGAAACAGAGCCCCTCCCTGACCCTCCTCAAATGCAATTCAGATCAGTGGATGGGAGACCGCAAATTCACATCTGGCTAGCATCCATGTACTTCCTGGACAGAGGAAGTCAGCATTAACTACTACAAACCCTTACCTCTGCAAACTTCACTCACCTAACCACTGACAATTGGGGAAACTCAGGATACATATGGCTAGGCTTGTAAGGGCTTTAGGGACATTGTAACCTTGTATGAACCTATGAAGCTATAAAACAATGCTAGCTGGTATTTGGCTTAAATTATACTATTTGTAAAAAGAAATCAGTTCTGACTGTCATCACTATGCAAAATAATTATATTGTGTAATTTCTAAGACTTGATCTTGCAAAACATTTCTGAGAAATATTCTTCAGTTTAAGTGTCATCCAGTTCATTCCCTTTCAGAAATATGTAATTATATTTTATATCTCTATGAAAGTGCACTGAACCAAATTTGTAAATTTTCTAGGCTATCTGATTTTCTGACATGGGATTTCAAAATATTTTGCACTTATCACTTCTTTTAGAGTACATTTTTAAGCATTTTAGAACGAACTTTACCTGCCTGCAGTTGTATAGCATTTTGACATTGACACACATGTTTGGTCTGTTTCCTTAGCAATAATGTATTAAAAATGGAACTCCCCTCTTGATGGCATAGAAAACATGTTTTTATCCCTAGCATTATAATAAAAATACATTATACCTAAAAGCTAACATCATGAATTAATTTTCATTATAACAGTTTATGAAAGTATTTTTCAGATAAATGCTTGAGGGCAAACAGACTTGCCATGCTACTAACAGCTTATTTCATTAAGAAAATGTTTTTAAAGAGATGTTTTTAAAATGTGTGTGTGTGTGTGTGTGTGTGTGTGTGTGTGTGTGTGTGTGTGTGTGTGTGTGTGTGTGTGTGTGTGTGCATGTGCCAAATTTAAAACTTGACTGCAGGTATGACCAGTCATATGACACAATCTTGGGTACATGTGACAATATGCAATACGTTATAATCAAACTTGCATCATACATGACCTGTAAATGCCACGAGCACTCACAGTCAGGAAAAAAAGACAATTTCTTTAGACATTTTCAGTTAAATCTACTGAAAAATATAACCATATTTTTCAAATGTGTATCAAAATACAAATATACTAGCTTTATACTTCAATGATGCTTGTGCCTATTTTATTGATGTCCCTTTAAGGGAAACATTAACTACAAAGGATCAATTTCAAATATCATTTTGTAGATTGTACTGCAGTTGAACTTTGTTCAAAAATGCCAATCAGTTACTCTATTCCTGGTTTTCCAAAGGAAAAAATGGCTACTATGTATATATTTTCAGATTTAAATTACAAAGACAAATCTGGCTGCTGTTGTTATTTACTTAATGCTATTAAAAGCAGAGTGTGCCAGCATGACTAGTATATACAACTTAACTACAAATTCAAATAATCCATAATTATCATTATTACACTCCTTTGGGAATTTATGAATTCTGGTAATTGCTGTACCATTTTAAAGAGGAGTATTTGCTTCTCAGCTATCACTAAGCTTTCCATAATGAATATGTCAAAGAATATGTGCTGCAAAATACGTGCATATATATTATCCTTCTGAGCTCATGCAGAGAGACAGTTTTCTATTATAACTGCTGGTTCCAGACTATTAAAATTTTCAGTAACCAAAAAAAAATTGCAAAGGAAACTGCCTGAATCTAGGACATTTGTGTTAGTACAACGGCATCATTAAGCTGCTTGGAACTTTAATTAATTTTGATAAAAGAGAATTAATGAACGACTGCCAGTTTCAATAAGCTATAAAATAAAAGACAATCATCCAGCTTCTTAGACTCTTAACAGATGTGCATCTTGTCATTTTTCAAAAAAAGTAGTTTATTTCATTTCTTTCATTGTATTCTCTTTTAAAGACAATTAGTCATTAATCCATTTCTCTGACCAGCACAGATTCTATCATCTTAAAAATAAAATTACATTAGTTGGTGCAAATTGTCTACCACTACGAGTGACTGGACTGATACACAATAGTACCTAATTATGTTTAATGAGGTGTTTCGTGCCATAGCAAATACAGTAGGGCATTATATTAATGAAGCATTAAAAGTGCTTGCTCTGAGAGCTGGATCAATGGTGGTACAACAGCAAAGGCAGGAAGCACATTTACGTATCTTTGCGATATTAAGAATAGGATATCTGATATCCTTTAATAAAGCAGTGAAAGATGAGAGCACAGTATTAAAAAGTATGACTATCTAATGCAAAACAAGATTGATAGAAACCTTAACCCAATTGTGCTGCCTCCTGAAAACTGCTCAGTGGTTTAAAGACTGTATCAAGTAATTATGTAGACAGCAGTTCAGAATTAAATCATTTTTATGTATACCAATATGTCTCTGTTGCTCTTGCTTCCTTCTTGACTAATGCATACTTATTTTTAACCTAAGCTATCAGTAATCTAGTTGTTTTTCTGATTTAAATGATGCATACTGTTTGTAACATGTTTTACTCTGAATGCATTCTTTTTTGTTATATATCATAAGATATTTATTCTTATATGCCAAATGAGCAATCACACTACTACCCTTAAGCTGGCATTGCTGTACTACTTCACAAATAGTACATCAGATTACCCCCAGAAATAAAGCTGCCAAATGTTAACACACATTCCCTTTTTAATTTTCTGGTAAGATAATGTGCAATATGTTTGCAAGGTAGGTTGCCAGCTTAGTCACCAAAGCACCTATCCATTTCATTGCTCCAAATAGTTACAGCAAAACTGACTTAGCAGTAAACCTTTGCAAAAATACTGTTGCATAATTTGTGTTTTAGAGCTGTTTATAAAATGCATTACATCACAAACACTGGCACTGTGATGTAATAGTACTGAAACTAGTGTTTCATTTATCCCACTTTATACAAGACAGTAATATTTAGGCAACTGCAACCTGGCAAAAAAAAAAAAAACTGTCCTGAAATTTTAAGACAAAACAACTCTCTAGGGTTCCTCTTATAGTTGTGTAAAACAAATATTTTGTACATGACATGCCTTAATGTAATATTAATCAACAGAAAAATCTAAAACTCCAGAAGAAAAAGATTTTATTTTTCAAAAAAAAATAAATAAATAAATAAAGAAAAATTCTGAAGTCTGTCCCCCGGATTTACTATTCTTCCATGCATGACTAGCTTAGCCCTGCACAGAAGCGACTGTTTAGCAGCAGGACGGCAGAGCGCCATGCATATTAATGAAGGCGCACTGCCTGAGATCCTCATCTAACACGGAGCATGTAAGAGTGCAGGGGGCGTGTCTGAGAGCAGAATATACATGCCCCTGCAATGAAGAACAGCAGAAAGTCCTAAAAGAATGAGCAAGACTACTCACAGGTGTACACATACCCCCAGCAACATCCCCCCACGTGTACAAGAGCAATAGTTAACACAAAAAAATATAGATACTTTATTTTTGTTATGAGACAGATTAAATTTAACCATAGGTGCATGGGTTTGCCCATCGCTTAGCTATGATTAATGCAGCTTAAATGGCAGAAGAGGATAAAGAGCAAGATATATTTAAAGCAAGCAGTATAGCAATAGTATAGTGGGCAGCGCATTCGCCTTACGAGCAGTCATTCCCAGTTCAAGTCCCATTGCAGCACATTCCATTTTCTATGTCAAATCACTTTATGACCAATATTTTTAGTTACATGCCTTACTAAATAACATATATTTGTGAACTGGAGTACTGCATTAAATGCAGATGTGAGGTGTCAGTGTCATAATGTAGCAAAGTTCACAAATAATCACATGTGCCCCATACAGTATATGTACACAGGAATCAGGGATACAAATGGAAGGTAAAATGTGTAATGAATGATAACTCCATAGAGCTTCCAAATCCCCCACCTTCCCAAGAACCATTAGACATTACTGTCTAAACTGGTGTAGTGGTAAGCAGGAGTAAGCACTAGTAAGCACGTGTAAGCACTATTAAGCAGTAGTAAGTGGGAGTAAGCATATTTAAGCACTAGTAAGCAGGTATAAGCCCATTTGCATGGGGGTAAGCAATGCCCACACAGGTTAAGCAATATTGAAGCTTACTCTTGGTAAGCATATTTAACCAAAGTTTAACATTGCTTACCCTTGAGCAAACCCACGCAAACCCACTTACAAGTGCTTAAAAGTGCCTCAATCACTCTGTATGCAACAGCTACTGTTCTGGCCAGAAACAAAATAAACAGCCTGTGCAGGTCTTGAACCCAGGGCCCGCTACACTATAGTCACAGGAGGTAACCACTAAGCCATTACAGCTGTACATAAGATTGTTGTATCACCAAACAAATCCTCACTATAGAAAAATCAAACTGAACATGTGAAAGGAATCTATATGTAGTCTTATGTTGTATAACCTACTACATAACATAACATAAATATGTGAACTGAAGTACTGCAGTAAGCCCAAATGTGAGGTGTAATTGTAATAAAGTGTTGAAGTCCCCTAATAAACACAAGGACCCCATACAGTGTACATACACATGACATGTAATGAATAATAAATCAATGCCAAAAAGCAAATATAATGCAAATTAAATATTAAGCAATGCTAAGAATTGCACAGCCCAACTTAGTAGATGTAAACAATGTGTAGGCAAGCTAACTAAATTTGCCCTTTGGTATACCCCTTTAAACAATGCCAACCTTAGGTAAGCAGGTTTGCCCATAGCTTAGCCTTTTCAAAACCATCCAATTATGGCAAAGTGTGGGAGATCGGCCCTATTTAAACCCAGCAGGTGGAAATACATATAATAACTGGTTGTAGCTTCCCTTTGCAGGCACTATGTCTGAAATGGGAGAGGGTGTGCACTTTTGGGTGCAGCACTGGGGCATCCAAGAGTCCAGAGTCATGACAAGACTCCTTGTCAAAGACCATGAGCAGAGACTGCTGCAGGGCTAGTACCAGGGTTTCCAATATAAAGCGGAAGCCTGGGACGGTCCCGCCCATGACCTCACCAGTGCCACTGGCATACCCAGAACTGATAAGCAGGTCAGGCATCACTATGCCAACCTGAAGCGGCGAAAGGGGGATCTCTTGGATCAGTGGATCCAAGAGGCTAGGAGGACAGGGGAGGTCCCAGATGTGTGTAAGTATCACTCCACTACCTGTTTAATAATTGCCAGGTCATGTATATTATGGATAGGTATGGCTAAACATTCCTCTTATGTCCTTCACAGTGGCAAGTGAATGGGCTGTGAACCAGGAGGCCCATGAATGTCGCTTGGAGAGGTTGCGACAGGAGGCAGATTAATAATACTCTTGCATGTAATGTCATAGGAAAGAAATGTAAAAGTAGTAGTAAGTTAATTGCCTGTATAAAACCTGGATTGTTTAAGGCAAGTACTGCATACACCAGAGAATATGGCAGGAAGAGTGTCATATAGGTTGTATGTAAATAAAAGCATAATAGCCTAACAATAAAGGTCTAACTGCTGGACTGCATGTGTTTACTCTGGTATTATATGGTAATGTAGATTTGCAATCATGTAATAGTAATGTTGTATTAAGCACTGTTACCCACACTGTTCAATATAAATAAAATGTGTAGGAATGTCTGTATATGACTGGTGTAATCCCCAGAGATCATTTAGTAAACTGAGAGAAACATAGAAAACAGTGAAAAAACAGACACCAAAATCCAAATAGCACATGCAACTGAGATGTGAACTGTTGTATTTTTAGCACATACAGCCATGGTTCGAATCATGGGAGTGGTAGTAGTCTGCATACAGAATCATACCCCACAACTGTTCAGATATGTCCAGTAAATTGGCACATATCTGCTGCCTGTCACTCTGATTGTCACACATCTATAAGAACAGACCTGTCACTCTAGCAACTCCCCAAACTGTTATAAGAGTAATAAGCCAAGTATGTCCCATCTATACCCCACATGTTGTCAAGCTGTGACCAGAGTGTGTACAGTAACAGAGTGAGATGTATGTGCATAATACTAATGTGGATTCTGGTAATTTGTGTGGCAACATTCAGGTAGTGCTAACAAACATTGCTCCCACAGGTCCATCAGATATGAACACTGTGCTCAGACATAAAAGATTGATACCCTGTACTGGTACTGTTTACTTTGGTATTGTATGGCATTGTTATTGTTGCAGTTGCTCTGAATAATAAGGTATTACTAATCACTGTCACCCACACTCTGCTACATAATATAACTGTCTAGGAAACTTGTATAAGACTGATGTAATACAAGGCCAGAATGTAAAATCACAGGAGAATTATACACAGAAATCAGATAAGAGATATACAGCAATATCTATATAGCACACACAACTGTGATGGACAGTGTTTTAGTGTTAGCAGACACAGCCATGGTCTGAATCCTGGGAGTGGAGGTAGGCTGCATACAAAATCATACCCCACAACTGTACAGATATGTCCAGAATGTCTAGTATATTGGCCCATATCTGCTGCCTGTCACCCTGTTCCCCTGGGAAATCAGTGGGATGATCCCAGACATTTAGGCAGCAAACAAAAAATACAACTGATTGTCACACATATATAAGAACAAACCTGTCACACTAGCAACTCCCCAAAATATTATGAGAGTAATAAGCCAAGTATGCCCCATCTACACCCCCATGTTGTCAAGCTGTGACCAGAGTGTGTACAGTAACAGAATGAGATTATGTGCATAATACTAATGTGGATGCTGGCAATTTGTGTGGCAACATTCAGGTAGTGCTAACAAACATTGCTCCCACAGGTTTGTCAGATATGAACGTTGAGCTTAGAAATAAAAGATTGAAACCCTGTACTGGTACTGTTTACTCTGGTATTGTATGGCATTGTGAGTATTGCAGTTGCTCTGAATAATAAGGTATCACTCATCACTGTCACCACACTGTGCTACATAATATAACTGTCTAGAAAATCCTGTATAAGAGTGTTGTAAGTCACTAAAGGTTGAAGAGGGCAATAGTCTACATATGCCCCGGTCAAGGGCGCCCGCAGGCAGGTGCAAGGGGGTGCACTTGCACCCCCCTGGAATCGGCTGAGCATTTCAAACAGTTTTTTTTTTGTGGCTGAGCATTTCAAACAGTGTTATTTTTTTGTGCGTTCTTCTTTAAGAAGATCGTGGGTAGGCGTGCTGACATCATCGCGGGAACTAGATTAGATGGGCTGACATCATCACAGATATTTGAGCGGCTATGTGAAAGCGAAAGCGTAGACAGGATATTTGAGCGGCTATGTGAAAGCGAAAGCGTAGACAGGATATTTGAGCGGGAACGGATGAAAGGATATTTGAGCGGCTATGTGAAAGCGAAAACAGGATATTTGAGCGGGAAACGGATGAATTGATTATGCAGGAACAGAAGATGGGACCCGTTCAGGTCAGACAGATTATGCAGCCAGGACCGTTCAGGTAGTGTGTGTGTGTGTGTGTGTGTGTGTGTGTGTGTCACCAGGACTGTTCAGGTAGTGTGTGTGTGTCGCCAGGACCATTCAGGTAGTGTGTGTGTGTGTGTGTGTCACCAGGACCATTCAGGTAGTGTGTGTGTGTGTGTGTCACCAGGACCGTTCAGGTAGTGTGTGTGTGTCGCCAGGACCGTTCAGGTAGTGTGTGTGTGTCGCCAGGACCATTCAAGTAGTGTGTGTGTGTGTGTAATGCCCCAGGTGTACATGGTGGTGGGTAGAGAATAAGGCTTGAACCCTGTACCTTGGGCCCAAGTGGCAAGAGCCTGAATTCCCTACCCACCACCATTTGTAAAAATACTTCAGGATTTTCCCTCATACCTTTTCTGTTCCTCATAAAATCTGTGGTTTCTGCATTTGTGTCCTTGTTGCCTGACAGCTAACTGTCTGGAGTGTTTCTCCCTGGGCCTCTGCTAAAAAATTAGCTTTTTTGTTTTCAAAGTCAGACTTTCCTGGTTAATGTAAATGGACACATTTCAATATTGGACTTCTTTTCTTCAGAAAGTGTATGGTAACAAAAGCAAGCTTTTATTCTAGCAATTTTCTAAGTGTACAAGATGGATATTTGAAATGTATCCCTGTGTTTGGGACTGTATTCCCCCCCATTATTGGCTTCATCCAGGTTTTGTGCTAGGGTTGAGAGTTATGGTAAGAATTGAATTCACTGAATATGTTTGGGGGCTGTATTCACCCAGTATTGACTTTGTTCAGGTATTTATTGGCTTCATCCAGGTTTTTTGCTAATGTTGAGAGCTATGGTAAGAACTGATTTCACTGAAAATGTTTGGGGGCTATATTCTCTCATTACTGGCTTTGTCCGGGTGTTATTTGCTATGAGGTTGAGAGCTATGGTGAGAACTGAATTCACTGAATGTTTGGTGGTTGTAGTCACCCATTATTGGCTTTGTTCAGGTCTTTTGTGCCAAGAGGTTGACAGCTGTGCTATGGTGAGAACTGAATTCACTAAATGGTAAAGTTTCAGTCTTCCTCTTTCACAAAACAGCTGATTTGGCGTAGTGGTATGTTGCTTTGACTTTTGCATGGGGTCCCCTGGGTTCAAGTCGTGGCAGTGAAATGTATGGTGGTAATGCAGCATTTTATTCTAGCAACTTTCAAACATTATACAAGCAATGTTTAAAATGTGTCCCTGTTGTTTGGCCTTCTGCCCCCAATAAATTTCGACTTTTCCAGATTTCTTGTGCTGCAAAGTTCAGAGATACAGCTGAGTGTCGAGTAGATTTTACAAGGAGCTGAGAGCTGCAGGGAGCAAAAGTTTAGTGCTGATTATGTTTAGTCTGCTTACATTAATAGCACAACAGATAGTGTACTTGCTTTAGATGCTGAAGGCTGTGGGTTCTACTCCGCAGTAGGTAAATGCATTGCTGATGCTGTATTGTGTTGTAAAGGGGTGGATGCTGCAGTCCTTTGGCAAAGATACCTAGTAACTATGAACCTGTTAACAGTTTGCTATCCATTCTCTATTGTGGTATTACTAGCTTTTCATTTTACTGCATGCAACAAAGGCAATTTATTCTTCAAGGGTAACGGCACTTTATTTGTAGATTAAACAATGACATATAAAGTGTTTGCTAGCAGCAACCTCTATTAGTTACAAATTTCTTCAATGTGGATTTTACTACAGAGATTGTGTATTTTTTACTGATACTGGTGGACTTGAGTAGACTTTATGATGGAAATGTTCTGAATTGGGCAATTTTGTCATTGGTGGATGCTTTTTGTTTCTTTGTTTACTGGAAAAATTTTCAAAACAATAAATTTAAAATGCCCTTTAACAACTGTATTGTACAAGGAATATAATGTAATATAATGTAATACAGTCAGGAAGGTGTATCAAAGAGCATGTGTATGTTATGTTCGAGGGGCCTATGATTTTGAAGACAGCCCAGAGTTAATATTTGCAATTGGCAAAATGTATTTTCTCTGAAAGTGGGTTTCGGTGCTGTTTCAATGCATGTGAGTTTCAAGGACAGAGAAGTATTAATGTTAGTCTATTTTCATTGAGACTGCATTGCTTTAAGAGATATGTATTAGGGTTTGTGCTGTAAAATGCAAAATAACTTTCAAATGAAATCCTAAATCATCGCAGAAGTAAAGCAGTATGCACATTACTGTTTATGGTAAATGGGGCAAAATAACCAAGGAATGGGACATTGGAATGGCTGCAGGGGGGGAGGCTCCATTTGACCATGATTTTGTGAGGGGGGGTAGCAAACTCAGACAGCCCCGGTTGAACTATACCTCTCAGTTGTCCATATCTTTGCAGAATTAATAGATATTTGCTGCTTATTTTTGGTTTGTTTCTCAAAATTTGTGGTTTTCTAGCAAATCATTTAGGAACGAAGCCATTAAATGACAGACATTGAGTTTCAGATGTCATAACCTTCAGAAAAATGCATGCTAATGCAAGACTGTCTAACTTTATACAAGAGCAATTTTTAGTAGGGTTTCTGTTCCCCAATATATTTGGCCTTGTTCAGATTTCCTGCATTAAGAGGTTGAGAGGTACGTGCAAATCACTTTGTAGATTAGGAATATCCAAACATCTCAATTGTCCCCAATTCTGGCTCAAAATGTTGCTCTCCCTAATAATGCCTCCAAAATGGCAATTTTGGAAGAAAATGTGGAGGGTTTACAATTATAACTGTAATGATCAGTTGTAGATTACCTTTATTTCAGAAATGCATGTGGATGCTCTTATTTTGTTAGCTGCTTCAAGTTAACTGTTAATATTAAAAGGTGTCCCTTTTTGACAGGTATTTTGCATCACATTTTGGTCTGTTTTTCATAAAATTGTGGTTTCTGGCAAATTAGTGGCAAGTCATTAAAGATTGAAGTTAGAAAATAATGGCAGACATTTGAGTTTCAGATTTTATACCCTTCAGAAAATTTGTACTAATGCAAGATCTACCTGTTCTATTAAGTTAATAAGAGCAATATTTAAAATTGGCCTTATTTTTGGGCCTGTGTCCCACTTCTAGTTCTATGTATGGCTTTGTCCAGATTTCTTGCTCTGAAGTTGAGAGGTAGGAGTGTCAGAGCCTTCAAATTATGGCATACTTATTGCACCCCAGCCCCATTGTAGTGGCTCGATGTGTCCAAGGAAGGCAAGAAGCAGTTATGCAGTATGTGCAGAGTATTCCCCATCCAAGGTAGATCACAAATATGACCGTGGCTTTTCATCTGTCCTTGATTTTGCAAAATGTTCTGGTTTTCTATCAGATTTTATACTGTTGATTTATGCTTCTTATTATTCAGGAACTGCATGCTATCACAGTGTCCTGTTGCTCTGTTTAAGTAGCCATGGTTTAATGAACATCAGGTAAGCTTGTCAGAGATTGTAAGATGCAAGTAAGCTTTAGTAAGCATATTGTTAAAGAATTGCTAGCATTGAAAGCCTTTTCGTTGCCATGCAGAGAATATTTACATAGCTAGATAATGTATAAGCCTTGGGTATTGAAATGCATATGACAGTATTTGTAATAAAAGGACAGGATTACAGTATTTTCAGAAGCTAATTACATTTTATTGGAGACCAGTATCTTATAGCAGTGTCTGTGTGTTAGTACACTTGTAGTTGGGTGGCTTTAATGGTATATGGTAAATAAGCATTGCTACCTCACTTAAAAGCCAAGCCCTGCAACAACTAGCTCCACAATGAAGTCAAAACACAATAGCTCTGGTGGGTAAATGTACTCTGTAGTAATCAAAAAGCGCAAATGTTTGAAATGACTACAGCTTATGTGCAAACACAATAGGTAGTGATGAAACAATGCTCTGCTAAAAATGCTTTAATGCTCCACATTGCTGAGCTGCAATCACTAGCTACCAGGATTTCACCCACTTCAGATCAAGCACGGTGCCGTTCAGTGCAACCTTCCCAGAACTAATTCAAGTCTGACCAGAATTATTTGGTGTGTGTATAAGAGGGAGGTAGCATACCCCTCAGCTGTCCAGATTTTGCCCCATATTCCTCTTAAAAGGATTGAAGTTGCTAAATAATGAGACATTTCAGTTTTAGATGTCATGTCATTTAGAAAAATGCATACTAACACAAATCCTGTTACTCTTGCAATTTTCTGAGAGCCATATTTATAATTTGTCCCTATTTATTTTAGGCTTTGTCAAGATTTCTTGCACTAAGGGTGAAGCCTTGAGGGGTGTGGTATCTTTGTAAGAGAGAGAGAAAGTGAAATGCCCAAGTTAGAGTTAGCAGGTGGAATTTTCAAGTGCATTTTCAAGGAACTGTGAGTTTTAAGGGAAGCAAAGTTCACTGCTGCTCATGCCAAGTCTATTTACAATGTGCAACCATTTTGTTTAGCAAATGGTATCTCTATTGTGGTATAAAGTTTTAAAGCTATGTTAGTAGCACCACAAGTAGAATACTTGCATCTTAATGTAAAGGCTTGAGGTTCTATTCCTACAGCATATACATTTGTATGCTGCAGTCCTCAGGATGTCCTCCTTTGGATGAGATGCCTAACTATGAACCTGTTTTTCAGCTTGTCATCCATTTTCTATTGCAATATACCAGCTTACCATTTTTTTAATTTAACATAGGCAATTTATTCTTTGACGGCAGCAGGCACTGAATTTGTAGAAACACTGAAATATACAAGTGTTGCTGTATAATACAAGGGATATAATTCAATTATATATTATAATTAATACAATCAGGTAAATCAAATAACTTTTGCATGGCCCTAACGGTGCTAAGGAGCCTATTGCTTGAAAACAGTTCAAAGGTAAATAACCTGCCACTGGCCAGATGCATTTTCTTTGAATGTGGGTTTCAATGCCGTTTCATTGAATGTGAGTTTCAAAAGTAGAGAAGCTTTAATGCCAAGTCTGTTTTCATTGCAAGACTATTGCTTTGTTTAGGTTTAGTAAATGTCTGTGTTTGGGCTATAATGTTTGAAATAAAAGTTGTAAATTTAAATCCAACTGCCTGTAATCATTGTAGAACTAAAGCATAACACAGTATGCACACAGATTTGAATAGTGTCTACAGTAAATGGGGAGAAATAGCCAAGTAATGGGACACTGGAATGGCTGTGTGGGCGGGGCTTGGGTGGGTGGACTTGGGCGGGGCTGTGTTGGCAGGGGGCAGGGTGAGCTATGTGGGTGGGGCTCTGGGTTTGCACCCCCCTGCAAAAAATCCTGCGGGCTCCCTTGGCCCCGGTTCACCTGCATGTGGTCAAGACATGGCCAGAGTCTGTGCAAAAAGAGATGGACAGGTATGTGCATAACATCAACTTGGAATCTGGGAGTATGTGTAGACACAGTTAGTGTTAACAAACAATTCCTCCACAGATATACCAGGTAAGAGGTGTATACTGCAGGTAAAACCAGTTCATGTATATAGTTGTCGACAGCCATATCACTGTCCAAACTAAGGCAATAGGGTAGTGTAGTAATACTTGTAAGGTACAGATAACAGGACTGACAAGGAAAGTAATGCAAACTACAGGCATATACTAGTTGTTAATTGGCACCCCCCCCACACCAAATTTGCAACAATGAACTAAATACCCAACTCAATTGGTACGTGATGACTTCTCTGTAATGTTGGGACACATGTCCTATTGTTTGATAATTATTTAAATCTGTTTCTATGCATGTGCTATGTTGAAATACTCCAACATTGGTGGCATGGTGCCATCAATGTACCTGCATGCTATTGTAATTACCACTGTGGTCCCATATATGCATGTGTTCTGTTTGCTATGCACCTATTCCATATCTGGTGTCTGGGCTAATGGGAATATCTATGCATGCTGTTATACCTAATCCTGGAATGTGATGACTATTACTAACCCACATATGTTGATAAAACATAAACACCATAGCACGTATGGGAATGCGGGTCCCAATGGACCCAACTGTCCCACCTCAGCTGGCCATGGCACTGGGTACCAGCACATCTGGGGCCCAAACTGGGACCTCCTTGTCTGTTGGTACTGCACCATCTTTGGGTGGAACCATCTCTGGGATGGGACTCGCCTCCCTGGGAGCGGGTGCAGACAGGAACCTGTCACCCATCACCAGGTCTGAGTTGTGGTACATAGTGAGCTCAATCAGCAGTTTGGAGATCTGCTACGCCAGCTTGAGGGCCACGTGTCATGACTAGAGGGTTGGTCTGGCTCTCTGACTCAGCCCCCAGCACAGCCACCTTTGGGGCTGTGAAGGTGCAGTGGTGACTGCCCAGGGGTGGGGACCTCAGTCCCACTGTTTCCACTAGGGGGGCCATGGGCTTCTGATTTCCCAACACCCCGCCCCATCAAGGTGTTTGCCCCCACATGTGTCATATACCGCCCCTGTATGTGTCTTGTTTGTCTAGTGTGTTAACCTTCCCAACCTACCTCCCCACATATACCTACTATCCCTCCCCAACATCCCACTCTCACCTGAAAAAAAAATAAAGGGCAATCTGTTCCGCAAAACATTTTGCCACATACATAGCTGTCCATTTCACACACGTCCACTGGACACGTAATCTGGTCTAATTGGCATCACAACATATTACTGTTGTCCTCACCCCTCTCTTAGAGGTTTGAGTGTCCAAATCTACCTCCAAATTCAGTGTATATGCACAGCTGTTGCTGTAGAAGAAATGGGCAGCTATGGACCTTCCTTACACCCTTCCTGCACATCCCTAGCTATCTTGCCTACTATCTTTCCCTCTTTGTGCCCCTTTTTCACCACTTTCCTATCAACCCTTTTTTCTTTTCTTTTAAAGAAATGAATGTGGTGGTAAGTGGGAGTAAGCACTTTTAAGGAGTAGTGAGAGGGATTAAGCCTGTTTGCATGGAGTAAGCAATGCCTACTCACTTTAAGAAATTTAGAAGCTAACTGAGTATAAGAAACTGTAACTGGAAGTTAGCAGTGCTGACCTCCATGCAAACCCATGCAAACACACTTACAACTGCTTAAAAGTGCCTTAAATCATTCTGTATCCAATGGCCCTTGTTCTGCCCAGCAGCAAAATAACCATCTTTTGGAAGACTCCAACCCAGGACCCTGCACTCCATAGCCAAAGTGACTTACCACTAAGCCATGTCAGATATACATACCCCTGCTGTTTTCACAAACATATCATCCAGCACAGTCATTCAACAGTACAGGAAATGTATTTAAACATGTAGATGTATGTGTGTGTGTGTGTGTGTGTGTGTGTGTGTGTGTGTGTGTGTGTGTGTGTGTGTCTGTGTGTGTGTGTGTGTGTGTGTGTGTGTGTGTGTATGTGTGTGTGTGTGTGTGTGTGTGTGTGTGTGTGTGTGTATGTGTGTGTGTGTGTGTGTGTGTGTGTGTGTGTGTGTGTGTGTGTGTGTGCGTGTGTGTGTATATTTATATCTAAATATATATAACATATCTACATATATATATATATATATATATATATATATATATATATATATATATGTAAGCACTGGCTGATAATATGTAAGCCATCATAATGTGTGTTGTGTAATGGGAAGCATGTATATTACTGCGGCCAATAGCCGGTGGTGGAAGTAATGCCATAATGATGGACACATGGGATCCACAGCCCACCACTTGCAGGATACTCAGGTTAACCTGTATTGTAGCATGCTGGAATGCCATAGGTGTGCAATAGGGTTACCTGCAATCTGGCCCTACATATACCCCCCTAATGTCAGGCTGTGTTAATATGTGGCACTTGTCTGTGTTGTAGCAAGGCAGAACACTGCAGCTGTGCAGGAAGGTGTTGTGAGATTGTGGACCTGATGTCTGAATGTACCCCATGTATAGGTATGTATGTGTGTGTGTGTGTGTGTGTGTGTGTGTGTATATATATATATATATATATATATATATATATATATATATATATATATATATATACATATATCTACATGTATGTCTACAAATATACAGAAACCCATGTGTAGACATATATATAAACACATATATACATCATATATATCTACAAATATATTAATATATACCTATATGCACATCTCTACATATATACAAACACACACACACACACACACACACTCACACACACACACACACACACACACACACACACACACACACACACACATATATGTATGCAAATACATGTCCCCTATATTACCACCACAGTGCTGCATGCTATGTGCGAGGGAACAGCACACATAGCAATACACAGAGATATATACAACTGTCAGTGTGTGCAACATGGACAGGTAAGTCACATGTGAACCCCTTGTTGGGATCACATTGCCCTTGTCTGTGAAGTATGGAATGAGAATATGGGGATGTATGACAGGTATAGTTGTGGAGGTGGTCTGGATTGTTAGATATAGAGGACAGCCTACAGGGTGGTATGTAACACATGTGGTGGGTAAACACCCTAAATGGTGTGTGTGGTCTGTGATGTGGAAGACCCATGGGCCCCAATATGGACACAATGAGAACAAGCATCCCACCCACTGCTACTCACAACTGCAGTCCTCGTCCCAAAGGTGCCTGGGCTGGAGGCTGAGCAGGAGGAGCATGTTGCCCCTGTGAATGTGTACTGGGTGCCTCAAGGTGATGTAGCACATCCCACATGTCTGTGGAGCCCGCTATGGAACAGACCCTGGACCTGACCTCGGGGGACAAAATCATGTCTGTGTGTGCCCCACGGGGGGACAACATCCCCTGAGTTGGTTCCACCTGAAGGTGTTGCTGGACCAGTACATGAGGAGGTCCCAGGGAGGGTCCCACATGTGATGTGGCTTGGTAACATGGGCAGATGAGTTTGGAGAGGGGGTTCTGCTGACAAATATTCCCTAAACATGCTATCGTGTCACTGTTGTGGAACATATGTGGGTAGTAATAATCTACACAATCCCGGAACATGTCCAACAGCATGCATAGATATCCCCAATAACACAGAATTTCAAATGTGCAGCAATCACATAGCAAGCATACCACAGGCATTTATGGAACCATAGTGGCCCTGACAATGGCATGCAGGTGAATAGTCTGTAACAGGCCAGCAATGATAGCATACACACAGGGAACATGGCTACAAGCACATAGCACAAAGTGTGGTACAATACAATATCTGTCCCACTGGTAGGTAAGCTGTAGCCATACCTATTGAGTTGTGTGTACAGTTTGTTGTCACTGATATGGTGAGGGTGTCAGAAATGTGTATTAAGAACTGTGGTAACCTTGCTGTATGAGTTGCTCAGTCCTGTTTCCATCTTTATGTCTTTCAGGCAAGATGTCACATGGACGGCTCCCGGCTTACTCAGCTGCTGAGAATGAAATTGTGCTAAATCACCTAATCCAGCACTACCCTGTCTTGTTTGGCCGGGCTGACCATGAGCAGTAGGAGCGGATCCCCTGTGGAATGACCTAGTCCACAGGGTCAATGATGTCGGTCTGCACAACCGCAGTTATGAGCAGGTCCAGCATCATTTTTCTGACCTGCTTCGCAATGCCCATTGATGTGCTGCTGCAGTCCAGGGGGATCACCTCACAACAAGGGGCCCATGCCATTCATCCCCCCCTGACATGTGTTGAGGAGCTCCTCGCCAGCCTTGTGGCACCTACCTGTCCACATAGCCAACAACTGCCAGACATCATTGTGGAGGTGGAAGCTACCCAGAAACTGGCTGAGGAGCATGCAGATAAGGCCTCAGGGCACATCAGTAGACCCCTGTTGCATATGCATCTGCATCTGTACAGGTAGATCATGCATATCTATCATGTCATAAACATAGTCTGTTGCTGCATAGTAGTGATAAACAGATGTGCATATGTGGTAGCATTGTGGACATGTACTGTTGATGTATTGTAATGCTGCACCCAACCTGTAGCAATGCTACAGCTGTGGCCACTGACTTCGCATCTCTCACCCTCTTATGTAGGTCCCTCTGGTATACCACCAAGATAGCAGCCTGTAGCTGGTGAGTATGGTTTATGTTGATGCTTGCCAATACACCGGGCACGTAATGGCCATGGTATATTCCATGCACATATCTAACACACCTACCAGGAATGCATGCTGTACATGTGCATGTATTGCTGCTGTTAAATGCACTGCATCACAATGGTGACCATGATGGTGTATTGGAAGGGTATGTCAGACACCTGCAAGATAACTATCATCCTGTCATTGCATAATGTGTCCAAAGGGAGTAACATAATGTTGGGAGATATGGCCTTCAGTGGGGACATGTTCGAAACATCACCCGTATACAGTGCAACAACAGTGTATATACCAGTAGCACAATGGCAACTGTTACAGAGTTACACTATGGCATAGCTTATTACTGTGGTCCACATTATCAGCTGGGACTAGGCTGTCACATGTGGTGTTCAGTGTATGGGACACTGCAAACTGACACACATGTGTAGGCTTTGCTTGTCAAGCATCTGCAAAAAGGCTGAAGGTGGGAGGTATCAGCATGACACACCAGTGCACTGCAGCAGGGATCCTAAGAATGCTAAGAATGGCTGTATCTGCACAAAGTCAGGTTCAATAACTGTGGCAGATGTAACCTTACCCTCACAGCAATAGTGACAGCAGTGTGTGAACACCAAGGGATGTGCACATGAGTAGACCTTGCAATCATGCAGATTTGGGGACATGTGCAGGGCAGACTAAACATACACTGGCAAATGCAGATGGCCCATGCTAGTATTCCCCTGCCAGGAGTAGTGACTGCTGTAGTACACATAACAATAGGTGCAACAAACTGTCATGATGAGGGTGTGCACACATATGCACACACAGAGTGTATGCATCGCGGTCAGCTTCCGCATACCTAACACATTCTGTAGACACTGTATGTGAATGTACAGGATGTATGTCACATATTGGGCTCATGTACTGGTAATATATGCGGTGATGTGGTCCCATGGTAGATCAAGGAAGGGTGCATCATATCAGTAATGGTGTGTACACTCCCCATAGCCATGGTATGCTCTGATGGTTCTCAGTGTAATAGTATTGGATTGGTCATACATGGTCCGCTGATGTTTAGATCTGTAAACCAGATATCAGGCATTCACAAATGACATCTGTCCACATATCATCCCAGCTATGTGTTGCTGAAAAACATAGGGGCTGTGAGCATTAGAGCTGATATACCTGACACAGTACTACACATTCAGAAATGGGATGTACACCTGTGAGGTTTGGTGCACAGTACATGGCAGCATGCAGAACAGGTGCACAGCAATACTGTGTACATGGTTGCAGTGGTATCCAGGGGAAGGGGCATCACCTACTAACACAGCACATGCATCACACACATGTATACTGTAGCTAGCATGGATTGACTATAGCTGCACTGCATGCTGTTGTGTACCATATGTTATGCATGTTGACAGATGGGTGATAGGAGGACTGTGTGTACTATCATTGTGCAATCTCAACTGTATGTGTGTCTCGGTGGGTGGTTACACCACAGCAGGCCATGAGCACGTGGTCCTGCCCAGTCCCAGGAGGGACCTGGTTCCAGCAGACATCTGTCATCATCAGGGGAGAGTAGCACATTGAGGCCTGTACCTGGATGTGCCCATGGAATCCCTGGCAGGCACAGTCCATGTGTCCATGGCCGGAGGCAGTGAACTGCACACCCTGCCAGGTATGGTCTGCAGCTGTCCATAAACACCTGTGTAGGGCAGCCACATGGCAGAACTGTGTGCATGCATACCCACACACTATACGAACACACCTAGGGCAACCCCATACCTACACACACCACATCACCACACCCATTTACCTCATTACACCCCTCACCCACACACATGGTGTCAAATGTATGGCCCACCCTCAGCCTCTGGAAAACCAACAACACACCCTGTGCATATGATGATACCTGTGCCACATCCCTGTCATCCATAACATTAATGCAGGGACAGGCTAATATGGTTCTGATGCACATGGTGACTGTACTACAGTGTACCAAAGTAATACAGTGTAATGTGTTGTCAGAAGTAAAGTTTAATGCATACATGTCAGGTAGTGTAGCCGTTCAGCAATGATGCATTATAGCTGTTAGTAACACTGGTTGATTGTGGTCTATAGTGTTATCCATTTGTGTTGTAGGTGTGCATGTGTCAGCACAAAGATGGTCTGCAGTCATATTCCACAATGGGGTATGGCACTGTGGTGACACCATGGCTGTGACATATATGGCATACAGTTGAACACATATCACAGGTTTGTATAACAGTTACTGCCTGTGCCACATGAACAGGTGACCTGCTGGGATGTGTATAATATGCAACCTGATGTAGACCCATCCACATGCATGCACATTCTTACTTGGCAACACTGGGGCTAGACCCCTACCTAGTTATGTAGTGCTACTGAAGTGTGCAGCTTTCATTGCACACACCACACAGCATTTAGGGTGAGGTGTGTTCCAGGTTACATGTTACATGCAGAACATCCCCAGACATGTACAGTATGCTAATGGGGGCTGTAATGGGTGTATATGGACAATACATAGTGTGACATACCTTCATATACACATTAACAGACACATAACAGGCAGATACACGTCCAAGAGACCTGGGCCTATCACTGCTAACTAACTTGACTGTGTGTCCAATGTGTTACAGGTAGGCTGCACACAGCACATGCATAACTGGGCTGGACTGTGGTATCAGTTACCTGTATGGTTGATGGTGACAGTAGTAACCATAAAATAGTACATGGGACATATACCGGGTGTATCTTGGTGTAATGACAGTGTACACAGCATCCACATCGCCCAGTGGATATTGTACTCCCTGAAACCCATGATGACACTCTGACATATCCACCATCACACATTGCTCATGACTGTGATACAATCCATTGTATATCCCAACAGTGGTACTACTGCATATGCATCTAATGCATATGCCACAGGCACAGTAGGGTGTTGCATTGTCATGCCTCACCTATGGGCAGCAACAGCACTATCTGTACTATTGTGTGGCAATGGGTATTGTAATAGGAGTATATGGCCCCAGAATGCTGTACCCTACAGATATACAGACATGCACACATACACACACTTGCCAGAACTCAATGGGCATCCCATGCCTATTGACCCATTTGTACAACACTGTTGTGCTGGTACTGCAGTACTTGTGTAGCCGGTATGGAGAGGAGAGTAACAGGGTACATGTAATGTCCCATACAGCAGCAGCCACAACTGACTATGGCAATGGGTGTTGCGTTGATTGTGAAGGCCCTCATTGAATTCCCAAGTACAGGTGTGCTAACACACAGACATTGCTATACTCAGTAATGCACACGTACACATGTGTCAGTACTGGGGTGCATCACTGCAGGTGGTCATAGCTATGTACGAAGCTATTGTCCATGGAGAGATGGGGTGTGTAGGGGATGGGTGTACAGTGGTATCCTGCCACCTGCCATGTGGCAGCAGGCAATCTACCTACAGACACCACTGTGGTGACCCTCAAGGTGAAAGTGACATACATCAGCCAATCCTCTGGGTGCCTCCTGCACATGGCCACTGAGCTGATCAAGTTGACATGTATGCTACATGTATTACACACATGGTTAGTGTCTGTGATGGAGACCTGTACCCAAGCATGTTCCATTGACTGTGGTCATGTAGTGGAGGTACCCGTGGCATGTGGTGCATACAGGGTGTTGTCTCCTATATAACTTTGTATCTCTATTTATGATGTACATGATGTGGAGCTTTTCTCCCCGGGCATCCACTGAAAAAGGACCTGCATCCAGTCGTAATTTCCCGGTAAACAAATGTAAATAAATAAAATAATAAATAAATGTGCCAGTTCTTACACAGCTGGGCAGACATGTCAGTGTCAATCAAGCACTACTTTGTCAGAAATACATGACAGTTATTGTGGCCCAGCAGCTGTACATCTGGCAAATATCTGGACATAAAATCACACTGAGTAAGTACACAACACTGCTAGGCATGTAACAAAGCACTGTTCAGCCTACAGGCAGACTGCCAAAACACTGGCCTACATTTCTTATGTGGGAATACACATGTACCTGCAAATATAGCAGTCTCTACAGACATGTCACAGTACAGAGTAACAGACACCTGTGTGAAAGTCCATAACCACAACCAATGTGAACACAGCCACATATGATAAGCTAGTTTAATATTACAGTATATTGACTGTCTGATCAACAGTATCCTCATATATGCCACTCACACACTAACCCTACATATACTGGGCCACTACACAGTGTGGTCCAATACCTGTCTGTGGTATGGGACATGTGTGTGTTTGGCCCTACAAACATGTAATCCAATAGGGTACCATACACTGGAGCAGCATGTAACATCAGATAGAACAGGACTAAGAACAATGACATCTACCACAGTCTGTACACAGGCCAAGGTACATATTTGCAATACACACACTGTCAACAATCACCATAAGTACACATACTTCAGTACTGTACACATAACCACAAAATGCCCAGGTTATGTCCTCAAATATAACCCCTACTATACATAACATGTGTAGCAGTCTGATATCTCACTGGCTTGTTATCAGATATGATGTCAATAAATAATGGTGTACAAAGGTTGACAGAGTTGTGGCTGGAGGCACAAACACAGGGCCAATATTGACATTTTGCTGTGATAACCTTATACATTTACTGTTGTAACAGGGTTTGTTGTGACATATGTCCTGTGAGGGATATGAAGTCAGTAACTCTCATGGCTGTCACCATGTACTGACTGCAATCCTCACACTATGCCTCTGCAGTTGTCAGATAGGTACTCTGTGAGTAACACAAGAAATAAAAGGCGCCAAACACTGCCCAGTCTGCAGATGACCCTACAGATGGGGGTTTCCTGAAAAACATAGCACTGTCATGACAGGTATTAAAACATGTACATCAGCCATATCCACACACACCCTATTAAACTGACATTACTCCAAATGCAGAATAGCAACACTTACATTCTGTAGTTATGTCAGGCACATCCCCCTATTGTGTGTTTTCCTGTTTCCAATGTGTATGTTGTTAGAGGTAAATCCCAAATCCATCTTTGATGCTGTTTGCCAAACACCAGCTCTATGTCCTGCTCACAGTGAATGAAAAGGCCCAAAACCAACATGATGTTCCTAGATATTGGAGTTTGTTTCCATGCAATTGGCTATGGGAATGTTACCACAGCTGTTCCACATCAGCTAGAGGAGGGCTGCAATTCATGTAGAGGCCATCAGCTGATCATGAGCATCACTTAAAAACACATGCTGCTGCTGCCTAAGCAAAGCAGGTGTAGTTCTCTACATTTTCCAGAGGGAGTGAGAGAGACAGACAGAGACAAAGTAGGTCAGGGAGGGGCTGGGAGGGTAAAACCTAAGCATGCTTGTGTCACACACCTACCTGTACAGGGTTTCAAGCCCCTGACTATGTATTGCTATCACATGTCTATGCAGTTATTGCATGCACCACATAGCTTACATGTTGAGGAGCTGTCCAAATGTATATGTGATGGTGAGTGACATCTGCAACAGTGATATGATAGCGATACGGTAGGTGTAGTACACGTGCCTGTCCACATGAACAGGTGTTAGTGTCAACAAAGCCACACTCTCTCAGGGACTCATACACATTGACACACTTGGCAGGGTCAGGAGTACACTTCCTAACTAGTTAGTTTGCCACAATACAGTACTGTGCAGGTATGACATGCATCACAGAGGTTATCCGAAGGTTATATGGGCAAAGGGTATGTGAAGGTGTCTGACATCAGACAGCATGCTTCAGTATGCCAATGGGGGTTATAATGAGTGTGAATGTGGTTGAAAGCATCATGCACCACACACAAAGACACAGGGTGCCAGTAGTGACATGCATGCATGCATTACTTCACGGGTATGTAGCAGTTGACTGTGCCAGATTGCTATACAAGTCTAGGTGAAGGGTATACCTTGGCATCAGGTTACGTGACAATGGTCTGCAGTGTGGCTCAGGGTTGTAGTGTCTGGAATGGCCCACACAGGTGGGTACTGTGTTCAGCATCCAGTCACCTGGGTTACTATTGTGTGTGGCCACTGCTGTGCAATGCTTGCCATGTATATGTTCTTTAATCCATGACACGGATACTGTCTGGGATGTGCACATGTCCCACATGCATGTACAGTGACATGTGAAACTGTACCTGGGGTGTCTGGCCCATGTAGCGTACACAGATTGTTATCATCTGATGTGCCTGTCCTGGCCTCATGTGCCGGGAACTGGTAATGGACAGCAGGTTGACCATGCACCTACATTGATAGCATGATACAGCTATTCCCTAGTGTCAGTGGCATCTGTCCATACAGGACATGTGTTTAAGGCATGGTATGTCCTTTGTGGGTCACATTTGATGACACCACAGGTGTTGCAGGTGTCCAGTGGGGAACATAATGAAGACACACTGTCTGCATGAACATACCTATTGTACTGATGGACAGGGTACCATGCCCTCTGTAGTTCACTGCAATCACACCATGGTTACTATCTGTGGGCAATATGCAGGGTACAACCAACATGGCAGTTGTTGCCTAGGCAAGTGTGTTTGTGTATGAGACATGGGTTGAGAGTGTTCTCTGTGTATTACAAGGGTTGCTAACTTTGTTCGCTAGGCCTTGATGTCACATGTAGGGGTATGGATTGCCACCCCAGCCTCTTGGCTATTTCATATCAGTTATCCTTGTAAGATGGCCATTGTGACATGTAATAGGGCCACCATATAAGACATTTGCAAAACCCACTCTACAATGAGTCCAGTTGTAACACATTCACAGCCACCTCCACAGAGGATACGAATGATAAACACAGACACACACTTTCCATGCTTAAGATTAGAACTCCTATCTAACTAGTTTATTACACTACAGCATCATGTAGTTATAGGATGTGCCATGGAGATTATGGGAGTACTCCTTCTCCAAAGGTGTATTTCACTGGGTATGACATCAGCAGGCTTCTCAAAGAAGGTTATTGGAGGTTGTAGTGACTGTGAATGGCCTCAAAAGCATTGTACCCTACACAGACAAAGAACACACACATAAGCATCCACACTTGCCATGTGGGGGAATAGAACCCTACCAAAGTACTATATCACACTACTGGATTACACTGTTAGAGGACACACCACGGAGACTACTGGGCTACTCCTTTCCCAAAGGTGTATTTCACAGGGAATGACATCAGCAGACTTGCCAAAGTAGGCCATTTGAATTGTAGTGAGTGTGCCTAGCCTAAAAAACATTGCTCCCTACACAGGCAAATAAACACACACATTTATGGGAATAGAACCCCTACCAAAGTACTATATCACACTACAGCATTATGCTGTTATATGATGCACCATGGAGATTGCTAGGCTACTTTTTCCCCATAGGTGTATTTCACAGTGAATGATATCAGTAGGCTTGCCAAAGTGGTGCATTTGAACTGTAGTGAGTGTGACAAGCCTAAAAAGCATTGCCCCCTACACAGACACACACACACACACACAGTTGTCATGTCTGGGATTAGAATTCCTACCTAACTAGTTTATCACACTACAACTTTAAGCAGTTATAAGATGCACCACAGAGATTACTGGGCTGTTCCTTTCTCAAAGGTGTATTTCACAGTAAATGACATTAGCAGCCTTGCCAAAGTAGGGCATTTGAATTGTAGTGAGCGTGACTAGCCTAAAAAGCATTGCTCCTTACACAGACAAAGAAACACACAAACAAGCATCCACACTTGCCATGTGTGGGAACAGAACCCTACCAAAGTACTACATCACACTACAGCATTACACTGTTATAGAATACACCACAGAGATTATTGGGCTACTCCTTTCCCAAAGGTGTATTTCCCCATGAATGACACCAGCAGCCTAGCCAAAGTAGGGTATTTAAATTGTAGTGAGTGTGACTAGCCTAAAAAGCATTGCTCCCTACACAGATAGAGACACACAGACAATTGCCATATCTGGTATTTGAACTCCTACCTAACTAGTTTATCACACTACAGCATTATGCAGTTATAGGACGCACCATGGCAATTACAGAACTGTACCTTTCCCAAAGGTATATTTCACAGTAAATGACATCAGCAGCCTTGCCAAAGTAGGGCATTTAAATTGTAATGAGTGTGATTAGCCCAAAAAGCATTGCTTCCTACACAGACAAAGACACACACAAACAGTTGCCATGTCTGGGATTAGAACTTCTACTTAGCGTATCACACTACAGCATGACATAGTTATAGGACGTGCCTCAGAGATTGCTGGGCTACTCTTTTTCCAAAGGTGTATTTCAAAGTGGATGACATCAGCAGGCTTGTCATAGTAGGGCTATGGAGAGGGCAGTGTGTGTGCATGGGTCATAACCCATTCATCTAGAGGTAGACACACCACATGCAGGCACAAGCAGGTTTATAGTCTGCAGGTATGCGTATACAACTGCTAGATGACTACTGCCTTGTACAGTCATGTTGCACATCTAGCACTTGCACCACAGAGTCTGTAATGCTGATGGATACCAGTGGCTAATTTCTACAGTGAGTGACATTTACACATCATGTGGTTGTAGCCATTTGGCTGTGTGCTGGATGGGAGAGGTCTCATGATGGAAAGCTCTTTGTCACTGTCACTCTCTTCCACACATCTTTGTATGTCTACCTTTGGCATACTATAGTGTGTTGTCCTTGAATATATGTCTGCATTCCTATCCAATGTGTGTGCAAAGCATGACTGGTGCATACTGAGGAGTGCATGCACTAACATCTGCAAATGTTAGATATGTATGGTCCACTGTTGGCAGACATGGGCTTCATTTGTTTGAGTGTGTGAGCATGCCCAGTATGCCCTTCTGTATTGAATGTGTGGATCCATTCCAGGTAGTTTGTACTCTAGTGCAGACCTTTATGTTCTACACCTACAGATAGCAAACTGTTTCTGCAGGATATATGTAGATCAGTTGGCAATATGGGGTCAAACTGTGCAAGGGATAGTGTGTACTGTAGGTGATTGTGTCTGTGCTGCTTCTGTGACATGGTGCTGGTGTTAGCAGAGATATTCAGACATGTGTACTGTTATACACTGTGATGTTTTATGTCCAAAAGTACTGTCAGGTGAACATTCTTGCTCACAATGATGTCCTGGGGAACACAGGGTGAATGCAACTGTATCCAGTATTGTGGGCAAATGCCTACATATTCATAGAAAGTTATGCCATTCTGGAGGGGGAGCTGCAGACACTTGCTGCTGGGTCTGTGCATCCAGTTCAGCACCTTGGTACAGTGCTGGCACAGGATCCCATACTTGCACATCTATTGAAATGACAGTATGGCCTTATCTTGCTGTGGCAATACCTCACAGCTGTACAGATTCACACAGGTTACCCAGAGGCAGGGGTCATAAGTCAGGGCATTACACCTATTGTTGTGTACGGGCAGGTTTGTAGCCACCCATTTTTGTGTTTGCAGCCAGGGATAGTATGTGCACATGGATATGTGTCGTACCTTGCACATTTCATGCCGCCCATGCTCCCACCTCCCCCTCTATTATTCTATCCTCTTCCACAAATTATGCATACATTCTCTGATGCTTTCCCTAAAGTTATCACCTCATCACAGCTGTGTTTTGGTGTTGGTCTACAGTTCATGCAGTGGGAAATGGTGGACATGTTACTGTGGTTTTTCCACATGGCCTTGCACATGGCTTATTTGGAGTGTGTTATGTTATTTGTGTGTCCATGACATAACATACATTGGAAGTACGGGTGAGACACAGGCCTTTGGCAGAAGCCTGTAGGCCATTTGGTGGTGATGCAGGCCAGCTGTAGCAGGCCATTGCATTCCGTCAGTCCTACTGTCCCAGAATGCCATACAGTATATTTCCCTGGGGTGACAGGGTAGGTGTGCTAGGTGTTCATCCCAATACTTTCTATCAGTATTGATCAGGTGGTGTGGATGCTGGCAGGGTGCTACTTACAGTTAGGGACACACCAGCATGGGACACCTGCACTGCATGCTGCATTCTTTCGCTATTGCCATACACAGGTGGGGGTCATATTGTACCCATTCCCAACAGCAGGGATATGACCAGTGAAGTATCTGTGGGTGGAGTTTGGGTGAGCTGGGAGCATGTGTGCTATGGACACTGCTTGCATCTGTATCACAGATATGCATGGGGCATTCCAGTTATGATGGCTTGAGCAGGGACATCAACTGCTTCCCAATATATCAGTCCTATCACCTTTGTGATCTGCAAGTGTTCAGCCAAACGACATCGGTATCCCCTACTACAAGTCCAGATAATGTGATGCATACCTGTATGTACAATTCCAAGAGTGTGTCCATTTCACGGTTACACATTATATATGTATGTCTGGGGTACTTTTCCCTGTGTACTGCTTGTATATCTAGCCCAGCAGTCATGCCATGTCCATCTTTTAGATGGTGACTGTTAGAAAAATATGTATTAATGTGTGTGCTTAATGCTAATTAGAAACTAAAAGAGTTAACACATTTTTCATTTTATTTTATATACACTATTTTATATACAGCTTAGTTTTATATGAGACTAAAAGATGCTTTTGAAACTGCAGTGTACTTTCTGAAACTTGCAAGATGCCCTCTGACCTAGTAACTGCTAGCACAGCAAAATTCATGTTTATGCCTTTTGGAAATGTACTTGAGAAACGGGTGATTATCTGCTAAGTCAGGAAGCAATGAATGAACAATGCCATATTCTATAATGTAATGATTTTGAACAATTAGCTCTGTTTGTGGTATGAGAACATGCACAGCTGCAGAAGGAAGAGATAAAGACAAAGAACTGTTGGAGAAATGAACTGCAATCTATACTTGCTTTGTGCTTAAATTAGCCATAGTACCTTGAATGGTAACATTGCATATATCTAACCAGTGGTAGCCAAGGCCACATTGTTTTTCTTAGGAAATTTCTCACAAAAATTGATAGTACAAGCAGAAATTCACAAAAACAGCTGCTATGTAATGAGGATGTTAAAACTTGTGATTTGCTACGTCAGCTTGGTAGGCAATATCTTATTAGAAAATGTATAAAAATGCTTGCATTTCCTGATTCTAGTTAGACAATCTCTGTATTAGCACTTTTTTGTCTCCTTGCTGCAAGATTAAAGTGCCTTAACCTGAACCTACCATGTATTGATCATTTTTAAAGTATATTTTTCCTTTGACAGATTGGTCTTTCGGACCAGAAATATCTCTTGCTCTAGCTCAGGTCAGATGGGCCCGGTGGCATGAAACTGTACTGGGAAGAAGCCACATCGGTTCTTCTGCTTTGAAAGACCTCCGACTGAATTGTCGTTCAAAAGAGGCCAGCCACTGTTTCTGATCTGCGATTGGAGGATGAGTCAACATTCCAGTGGGATCAAACATGGAGGCTCAGGTAAGGAGGAATTTACCTTTCTCTGTTTTAGATCAGGGACTTGTTGCAGTATTTTTGTTTTTGTCAGGGAGATTTGCAAATGCAGATCAGGGACAAAAAAGATTGCTGTCTTGTCATAGATCAGGGAAACAGAATAGGTAGGCAGTTATTCTAGATAAACTGTGAAGAAGTGTAAGTCGTGGTACCACGTGATAAAAAGGGTTACATAACAATTTCTAACTTAGCTAAGACAACATGGGAAATCAGTGCACAAAAAGTTCCCAAGATCCGCCCTTAACCAAAGATGTGAAATATATGCAACTACAGCGTGCCGACAATGTTAGGTATTATACAAAATGGGTTAATAAATACAAATTTGATGGTAATTTAGAAAAACCTTCACTTATTAAACTTGTTAGACAACTTAAAACAGACTCAAAAGGTCAGCTAAAAAAGCAACATCAACTAGGAGTCCCTCAGACACACAGGTGGCTTGAGGAAGCAAACCTCAGGGAACAAAAGATTGAAAATTCAAAAGCAATGTTTTTAGATAAAGAAGACAATAACTTGGTAATAGCAACAGCCCCTCTGCCCCCTCCACTTCCCATACCAGAATATGAAGCGAGTGGACAAGCTGATCCACCTCCGCTATATCCAGCTGTTCCTGAAAAATCAAAACCATTTGTCAGAGATTCTATCGAGACCAGGTGTCGGACACGCAACTTAAGAGGGGATATTGAATTGTATGAAATAAATTAAAATTCACAAGCTATGAGTGAAGAAGAGATATGTCCACTCATAGAAGTACCAAATCCAGAGGCAGGACAGGACCCAACTCTTCTAGTATATAGACCGTGGACACAGGAAGACATCTAGAAAGCCACAGAGGGAATTCCCCCATCTGAAAGTTAATTTTAGAAAATTCTTAGAAGACTTACAGGGCATGAGGTTAAGTTACCATTTGAATGGAGAGGAAGTAGCGAAAGTAGTCAGACAAATCGTGGGTCCAGATTGGCACATGATCAGTGGCAACTGGAATCCCCGTGACGCAGAACTTAGGCCACTCCCACATAGTAACGCAGAACTGGACAACCGAGTGAAAGGTCTGACAGACAGAATCTCTGAGAAATGGAAGCCCAGGGCTGATTGGACTTGCATTAATCAATGCATACAACAAGAAGGTGAAACTATTGATAAATATTATGCCAGATTATTAGAGTGTTTTAATAACCATTGTGGAATGCAGGTACCTGAAGATCAAACATATGATTCCCCATATGAGCAGCAGCTAAAGAATGCATTTTTGAAAGGCAGTATTGCACCCATTAGCAGCTTTATTACAAAGCACATGGTAGATCATTGTACAAGTAGATTACAGTCATTACTTGAATATGCAAGACATGCCGAAAGGCATTTTAATAGCAAAAAGAAAAAGAAAACTCAAGTATTTGCAGTAGAAGATGGATCAGAAGTCTTTGTAGTACAAACTGGGAAGAAGGGTAAGAAAAATGCCCAGGGAAACAAACAATCTGATAAACGATCAGAGGACTTTGAAGAGAGAAAGAAAAGGGGTGAATGCTTCAAATGCGGGAAAAAGGGACATTTAGCAAGAGATTGCAGGCAAAATAAAAAGGTAACCACAGAAGACAAGGAGGGTAAGGACTGACTATATGATAGTCAAGAATCACTGGAAAGGAATAAACAAGAAAAGACAAGTGCAAATGTGATAGAAGGAGTAGAGAATGTGATAGAAGAAATAGAGGATGTGCATGAAATCACAGATAATGAAGAAAATGAAATTTTGGACTTAGCATTATTGAGCCTAGAGCTCTACTTAGCAGACACAAAACCGGAAGTTACACTTCTGATAGAGGGGAGGGAAGTTAAATTCCTGTGTGACTCAGGGGCTTCGCGGACCCTGATACATCCTTCCAAACTACCAGAAAATTCAGAATCACTTGATTACATATTAGTGAAAGCAGCTAATGGACAGCTGTATCGGGAGCCACTCTCTCATAACATAGCAATAACTAACCCTGTTTCAGGGATGACCCAGAAAAGCAAACTTGTTGTTTCTGCAAAATGCCCAGTAAATCTTTTGGGCAAAGACCTAATGCAGATATTTGGCATAGCAGTACCAACTATGCAGGGTATGGAAGCACAGTGACAAATGGATACTTTTGTAGTGCGACCGGAGGGTGAAACATTTTATTGGTACAGCCAGGACTTGGTTACGACTGGTCCAGGGGCAGTAACCAAAGAAATGATGAATGTAGCCATCAGTAAATCCCCCTCCCTTAACACTGATAAACAGCATTTGTTGCATTGCACTCTATATTACTGTAGCAAACCAGGACCTGATAAAGAATATGAGCAAGAACATGCTAACAGATTAGTATTACGAAATTTGTACTGGGACACAGAAGGAAACAGTGTAGTAAGCTGTTCATTGCCCCAGGAATTCCTAGCACTTTACAAATCTAATTGATTACCACATGTGAGTTTGACTAAATATAGAAATGTGAAGTGGGCAGACCTAGGAGAAAAAGTCACAAGGTGGGAAAAGCAGACAGAGTTAGAACTTTCCGAACAGGGAGTACAAAAGCAGAAGCTGAATTGGATAACACAGACACACCCAGCTGTACACTTGCAGGCAAGTGAGGACAGCTGAGTAGCACTCTTACTAGAAGTAGAGGAAAAAGCTTTACGAGACATACCAGAGACTCTCTGGTCAACAGGAAAATCAGATGTAGGACTTATTCGTACAGCAGGACCAGTCACTATCACGCCAAAGTCAGCATTTAGACCTCAAAAGAGACATTATCCCTTGAGAAAGGATGCAGAAATAGGAATCAAACCTATAATAGCAGCCTTACTCAAGGAAGGAGTATTGATAGAATCTCCTGATTCACCATGTAATACACCCTTATTTCCTGTTAGGAAAGCAAACAGAGAATGGCGTATGGTCCAAAATTTACAAGCTGTAAATGATGCAGTTATACCCAGGGCACCCACGGTGCCAGATCCACACACCTTATTAAATGATTTGAAACTTCAACAAAAGTATTTTTCTGTGGTAGATATTAGCAATGCATTTTTCTCAATACCGATACACCCTGACAGTCAACATTGGTTTGCATTTACATTTCAGGGGAAAAGGTATACATATATGTGACTACCACAGGGATATTGTGAGAGTCCAACAATATTCGCACAAGAAATGGCAAGTAACCTGGCGGGATTTATCCCACCGAAAGGCAGTCAGATTTTACTTTATGTAGACGACATTCTGCTGGCAGCCCCCACCCAGCAAGAATGCAGAGAAGATACCATAGCATTATTACAATTTCTAGCTACTCAAGGACACAAAGTAAACAAAAACAAACTGCAACTTTGGAAAAAGCAGGTTAAATACCTGGGATATGTAATATCCAAAGAAGGCAGGATATTAGATGAAGACAGATAAACAGCAATATTACAAGCACCTAAACCAACTACCAAGAAGGAAATGATGTCCTTCCTAGGTACTACTAATTTTTGTCGGAGTTGGATTCCAAACTATGCCTTGGAATCTGCTCCACTGACCAACTTGTTATTCAAAAATCCTATGGCAGCACAAGATTTATTACAGTGGACACCAGAAGCAGAATCAGTTTTCTGCAAATTGAAACAACTGATAGCTTCTTCATTAGTTTTAGAATTACTGAACTATCATAAACGATTTTTCCAAACTGTAGATTGTAAACAGGGTTATATGGCATCAGTGTTAACACAACAGCATGGGGACAAACAACGCCCCATAGCTTACTATTCATCACAGCTAAACCCAGTGACGCGATCCCTGCCCCACTGTGTACAAGCAGTAGTCACAGCTGCAATGGCAGTGCAGGCTTCAGCCTCAGTAGTGTTATTCCACCCTCTCACATTGAGAGTGCCTCATGCAGTCGTGATTATTTTACTGCAAGAAAAAGTAGCATATCTTTCTCCTGCTAGACATCTTTCCTGTATGACTATACTGTTGAGCCAACCTCATATGACAATTGAACGATGCACAACTTTGAATCCGTCAACCTTGCTCACAACCCCTGCAGATGGCAAACCACACTGCTGCCTGCAGGAGATTGAGCAAAAGACACTACCTAGAAAAGATCTCACGGATGTTCCCTTGGATGATGCCGAGGTGACATACTATGTAGGCGGCTCATGCAGGAGGGGTCCTACAGGACAGAATCTAGTGGGGTATGCAGTAGTTTCTGATACTGAGATTTTAGAAGCAAAGTCTTTACCGCACAACTTATCTGCACAAGCAGCAGAATTGATTGCTTTAACAAGGGCATGTACCTTGGCAAAGGGTAAACGAGTGAACATTTTTACTGACAGCCAGTATGCTTTTTCTACTGTACATGTTTTTGCGCAGCAGTGGAAAAATAGAGGAATGATAACATCTACTGGTAAACCAATTAATCATGTGCAATTTATTTTAGATTTGTTAGACTCTATTCAGTTACCTCAGAAAGTAACTATTTGCAAATACATAGCTCATACCAAACAACAAGACAGAATTTCAAAAGGTAATGCAAGAGCTGATACAGCTGCAAAGCAGGCAGCTTCAGCTTCAGAAGTATTTCTTTTGAGTGAGGAATTACAGCCATCTGAGATTTTAGACTTAGAAATGTTAAAAACAATGCAGACACTTACTACATATGTAGAGAAACAAAAATGGATAAAACGAGGAGCAATTCTTGAGAAAGGGCTGTACATCTCCAAAGAGAGGAAACCGATTTTGCCATCTAACTTGTTTAGATATGCAGCTTTGTTGAGCCATGGGCAGTGCCATGTCTCAACAGGGGGGATGGTACAGTTAGTGAATCGAGTGTTCACGACGTATGGATTTACAAACTACACAAAAAATGTTTGTGCAGCATGCCATGTTTGTAACAAGCATCATGCACAAGGGGCATTAAGACCTAAGCAAGGGAGTTTTCCTACACCCCCGTATCCGTTCCATACTATCTGTATGGATTTTATAGAGCTGAACAAATGCGAAAATAAGAAGTACTGCCTTGTCATTATAGATATGTTTTCCAAATGGGTGGAAGCTTTTCCAACTAAAAATCCAGATGCAGCTACTGTTGCAAAAGTCCTCGTTAAAGAAATTATTCCTAGATTTGGCATACCGGAAAAGATTTATAGTGACAATGGCACACACTTTGTGAATCAAACTATACAACAACTAAGCCGTTACTTTGGGATTTCTCTGAAAAACCATTGCACATACCACCCCCAATCTGCAGGATTAGTAGAGAGGCACAATGGAGTTTTGAAAAACAAGCTTAGGAAATTGATTAGTGAGACACAAAAGAACTGGGTGCACTGTCTACCTCTGGCACTGTTGAGTATGAGAACTGTTCCAAATGTAAAAGGGTTAACTCCTTTTTTAAATTCTGTTTGGGAGGGCATATTATACACCTCAGTGGAAACCTCTCATGCCTGCAGACCAGGAGGCTGACAGTTCACGTGCAGAGTATATGAGGCGATTTTTGAATAACAAACTTTTGCAGTTAAATTCTGTTTCAGATAAAGAACAAACCAGACCATCAGAAGCAGCAATAGCCCCAGGCACGTGGGTCTGGGTGAAGGTTGTGAAGAAAAAGAACTGGAGTTCTCCGAAGTGGGAAGGACCATACCAGGTGCTACTGTCAACACCCACTGCAGTCAAGATCGCAGAGCGAGCGTCCTGGATTCATCTGACACACTGTAAATTGGTTAAGAACTTTGAACTGGACAAAAACCTTGTTACTGTTGTACAATGAGAACAAAATGACCAGGTATAGAGTAAACAGAGATGCAGAACAACTTCAGAAAATTTGCATGATTATTCTGATAGCTATACTGATAACAATGATCTTTTTGCTGTGGCCTTTCCTTTTCCCAGCCACACAAATTGAACTGAACAAATGTGATGCATTACTTATAGACTGGCATCCAAACTTTAACACTTACCAAGCAATTAAATATGTGTATGCTGAGACTTTTAATGTTTCGAACTGCTGGATTTGCACAGCTATACCAACAGCATACGGGGGATTATTGATGACTGCTGTCCCGCTAGGGGTCAATGAGACCTGGGAAAACTTGATTTTTGATACTACACCTGTGAAATCACAAGACAAAATAGCATTGTACCTGCCTGTTACACAAAAAGGGATTGTATGTTTTTTACAAAAATGACACTATTCAGGTGGGTTGTAGCAATTGCAATGTGACTGTTTCTTATAAATGTTATATTAAATCCAGTAAGACTAAAACTATTTGTGATACAGACTATGATGCATATTTTGAGAGGATGTATAGAAGTGTTAATGAGATACAACATAATCCTGTTCTTTTAAAGCAGCTTTCTATTATTGATAAGAAAATGTTTCATGCAGGGCAAGCTTATATCAATACTAAAGTAGAGAATTGTTATTTTGTTTGTGGGAAAAAAGCATATAAATGGCTACCTGAGAATTGGTCCGGCAGATGTTTTTTGGGTTACCTGGTTCCGGCCATACGACACACTGCAGCTTTGCCTCAGGGAAAAATTTGAAATGTCAGAGAGGTCAGCAGTAAACCTAGAAGTCCAATCAAGAGACCTGAGAATCCAGTGGGATGAATCGAAGCAGGGTGGAGAAACCATAACTCCATAAAAAACAAAGATAAACTGACACACATGGACTTGAGTGACACCATTATATCGTGGGCAGGCATAGCCCCTGCATATGGTGCAGTGAAATCGATTTGGGAGCTGAGAAAACTGTCTAAACTTCTCGAAGTTATGACCAATGCAACTTTTTCTGCTCTCGAATTAGTGACTGATGAACTGAATGCTATGAGAACTGTGGTGCTTCAGAACCGCATGGCTCTCGACTTCACCCTAGCGGTGAGAGGTGGTACGTGCACTTTAATCATAAAAGAATGCTGTTCGTATATTCCTGACAACCAGCACGAGATAAACAACCATTTTGAGGTGATCCAGCAAGTGTCGACCATGACCAAACCAGGCCCAAACCCTCTGACGGACTTTTTCCAGAATTTGTTTGGGGGTGGGGTTCCATCCTAATGAACATCCTGATTGCCATTTGTGTGGGATTACTCCTATTAGGAGCATGCATTTGTTGAGGTATTCCCTGCATGAAGAAGTTAATCAAAGATTTTATAGACATGTCAGTTTCTGAGACTTTGTATCAAAGTACTGAAGTTGAAGAGTTGTTGAAAAGTGAAACACTTTCATAAGTCTAAACTGAATGACTCTCTTAACTGCAAATCCTGAATGGAAGGGGTTAGGAGAAGAAGCAAACTGTTTATGCTTTTGAAAATAGAATTAAAAAGTATTAACAGGGGAGAAATGTTAGAAAAATATGTATTAATGTGTGTGCTTAATGCTAATTAGAAACTAAAAGAGTTAACATGTTTTTCATTCTATTTTATATACACTATTTTATATACAGCTTAGTTTTATATGAGACTAAAAGATGCTTTTGAAACTGCAGTGTGCTTTCTGAAACTTGCAAGATGCTCTCTGACCTAGTAACTGCTAGCACAGCAAAATTCATGTTTATGCTAGGGTTACCACCTGTCCCACTACTACAGAGGACAGTCCTCTTTGCAGTTGTGTCCTGACAAAAAATTGTAAAATGGCAAATGTCCCGAGATTTTAGGACAAAATTATTTTTATATATTTTATGTATAGTTGCATACAACACAGTTATTCTGTATCTGAAATACTAAAATGTTATAAGAAGAATAATAAAAACCTAAATAGCAAAGAATTTATGTAGGCAAAAAAAAAAATCTTTGTACTTGTACTGGCATTGGGGTATGTGTGGATCTGACTTGTAAAATCTGATGTTTGTACCAAAAATGTCCCACTTTGGCCATTTGAAAAGGTGGCAACCCTAGTTTATGCCTTTTGGAAATGTACTTGAGAAACAGGTGATTATCTGCTAGGTCAGGAAGCAATGAATGAACAATGCCATATTCTATAATGTAATGATTTTGAACAATTAGCTCTGTTTGTGGTATGAGAACATGCACAGCTGCAGAAGGAAGAGATAAAGACAAACAAAGAACTGTTGGAAAAATGAACTGCAATCTATACTTGCTTTGTGCTCAAATTAGCCATAGTACCTTGAATAATGGTAACATTGCATATATCTAACCGGTGGTAGCCAAGGCCACGTTGTTTTTCTTAGGAAATTTCTCACAAAAATTGATAGTACAAGCAGAAATTCATGAAAACAGCTGCTATGTAATGATGACGTTAAAACTTGTGATTTGCTACGTCAGCTTGGTAGGCAATGTCTTATTAGAAAATGTATAAAAATGCTTGCATTACCTGATTCTAGTTAGACAAACTCTGTATTAGCATGTTTTTGTCTCCTTGCTGCAAGATTAAAGTGCCTTAACCTGAACCTACCATGTATTGATCATTTGTAAAGTATATTTTTCCTTTGACAGTGACACATATTACCACCATACATTTACAATGGTTTACTGCTAGCATGTGTTATACTGGGAGGAATTGTCTTTGGCACTGCAGTTGTGAGGACTTGGCCCTGTCATCAGCAGAAGTGGGCAATGGCCACCTGATCAAACCTCAACATGCATGCATACTGACCATTCTCCCACAATGTGAAACACACCATCCTAACACACACATACCTGCATATTGTACAAATGCTACAATCTATCCTGTTACCTTGGCCACCTCTGGTCATCTGTGCTCCACTGATATTATACCTACACATACATGTTACTACATGTCTACATCAGATTGTGGGGGCACACCTGACTGTTACTACATTTCTATATAGGATTTGGGGGGGCACACCTGACTGTTACAACATATGTACATTGGATTGGTGGGCACACCAGACCGTTACTACATTTCTACATAGGATTGGGGGGGCACACTTAACTGTTGCTACATGTCTACATAGGATTTGGGGGGGCACACCTGACTGTTTCTACATTGCTACACAGGATTGGGGGGGGCACACCTGACTGTTACTACATTTCTACATAGGATTGGGGGGTCACACCTGACTGTTTCTACATGTCTACACAGCATTGGGGGGGCACACCTGACACTTGGACACATTTGCTGTGACTGTACTTGTATGCCAGGTACTTCATTTAATTCTGTTTTCTAACCTATCATGCTGACTAGAAGCATATTAGTGTACTACAGGTCTTAGGTTTGATTGCCCTACATATTAGTTTCTGACTTCCTACCCTTCAGAACTAACATCCCACTGCCTGACCTGATGTAGTCTGTCTGTGTTAGCCTGCAGGGGAGGTTACTCATAGGCATCATTCAGAGGCCTCAGCACAGCCTTTGTTTGTGTTCGTCTACACCTGTCCTGCTGGCTGAGACTGTTGCTGGGTATGTGAACCTCCATGACTGGCATGTGTGTGTCATATGGACACACATGTGGCCCAGCACATTTCCTGCAGCGGGTTTTGTCATCATGTGTAGTACTGGCTACTATGGTGACACCGGTATTTGTTACAGATCTCATGCTGCCACTATAGTTGTCTACAATCTGCTGGCATCCCATTCAGCCACCCAATTCCCTTGCATGCTCACATCATTCTTCATCATCATAGATACAGGTAACATCACATACTACTCAAGTCGGCAATTGCTAAGGAGAGTGACTTACGTTGTGGATGTGCCAGTATTGAGGATGATGCTGGAGGGCTGCCTAAGTCGGATGCACATAGTACACTCCCTATACATGGTTGAGCACAGGTAGTGTCATGTTTGGCATCCCTTTTACTGTATGTGTGAGTCAGAGAGAGATGTTATTCCCTGGGTCCCTCCTGTGTCAGTGTATGTGCTATGTGTTGCCTCTTTGCCAAGGCCAGGGCATACTGGGCACACCTCCTTCTGCCTACTGGGGCAGGCTCAGGTTGTTCCTCCTCCGAGTCATTCTGTGCCTGTGCAGGCCTTGACAATAGTGGGGGGGCCTGTGTGACCCTGCCCAGTGCTGTTCCTGCTGCAGCTGTTTCCACAGGATCATATTGAGTAGCATGGTACATACAATGAGAATTTGAGTACATTTAGCTGGGGAGTACTGCAAGGCTCCTCCGGATGTGACCAGGCACTGGAACCATGACTTCAGCATCCTAAATACATGCTCTATTACAACTCTGGTCTGTGCGTGTGCCTCATTATGGAGTTCTTGTTTGGGTGTGTGTGTATTTCTGATGGGTGTCATCAGCCACGGCTCCAGTGCGTAACCAGCATCCCCCAATAGGTGACCATAAGGGATGTTCCAACTGGCAAATCTCTGGTACAGCTGTGTCAAATGTAGGAATCGTGATAGCTTCCAGGGCAGCCAGCACACACATTCATTATAATGCCCTGGGCATCGCACACAACCTGGCAATTTATGGAGGGGATATCCTTGCAGTTGATGTAGACCCTACCCTGCTCACCGGGTTGTGCTTTGATGCATATGTGCATGCAGTCTATAGCACCCACTACCTCAGGATATTCTGCTATTTGGTGGAAGAGATGCATATTGCTGGCCAATGCCTCACGGGTGTTGGGGAAATATATGTGCTCACCAGCATGTGCTGACATGGCATCCAGGAACTGGTGGAGTACCCTGGATGCTGATGCCTGTGAGATCCCCATGATATCCCCAGTTGACCATTGGAAGGTACCTGTAGCTAGTATTCTTAGGCCTAAACATACCTTAGTATCCACTGGGATGGGTTCCCCTTTGTTAGTTCTGTGTGTGAGGCATGGCTGGCACAGCTCAACATTTTACTGTAGGATGTCCCTGTCCACCCTATAGCACTCCACTATCTCCAGCTCATGTAGCTTCTGGTAGATTACCCTGGGTCTGTACACTCTTCTCCGTCTCCTCACTGTGGGTTGGTCGACAGCATTCTCATCCTTACCACCCTCAGCCTCTTCCACATGTTGTTGTATGATAGCTATTGCAGCCCCTATCATTTTGTTGTTTTTGTTTGCTAAAATTCCACCGCTTGTATACACCAGTGGTGTAGAGTAGGTGGGGAAAAAACAGAGGGAAAGGTGTTTGCATAGTTTATTGTAGTGTTCTGGGCTGGGCTGGTCTGCCGCTTGTGTAATTGGCTGATTCTGATACATTTCATCTGGCAGCTATGCTAGTTCTCATAGATTACCTTCTTACTGCTGTTTTCCCTTCCCATTGCCTTCCTGTTTAAGCCCGGGGGCACGCTGCACAAACACAGTATTGAAATGTGCACAGAGCTGCTATTTCATGGTTTACTTTTTTTCCTTTAAAACCCAGTGCACGGTGTGCACACCTGCTTAGGCAATGTAAAGAGTGCTAGGCAGCCTCAGACACACCCCCTTGCTTAGCTCTGCTAAGCTAAGGGCAAACATGAGCCATAGGGCTCCAATCCACTTACAGTATGCCGGACACACACCCCTATGATGTCAGCTAACTCCTTGGCTTGCACCAAGCTATTCCTGCTCTTACACTGTTGGGTGCTGACTAGCATGCAGGGGAAATCTGGGATTCAGTATCATTCCCCTCATTTGCATAGGATTGCCTGCTGATGCATAGTTACAGGTCCCACACTCAGCCTCCCCCTTAGTAACCACTATTCACTGGCCATGTTGTCTTCTGCCTGCCATTGAGTATAATGGTAAAAATAGTGATTTTGATTAGAATGCTTATTTTAGGCTTTTTTTTTCGCTTGACCCCGTTTGCACACCGCTGCCCTACACTTAAACAGCCGAGATCGGCTAAAAGAATTAAAAGTTGATTTTTTTTATTTTTGCAACTGTTTACCATGCCAATGGCCATATATTTGGCCATTGGCATTCTTTCTACATAATATCCACCCTTTATTTGATGGTGTAATGGCTGCGTTTTGTAGTTTGCTGAAATGTACTTGGTTACTGGCCGAGCACATTTCTGCAGATTACACTAGTCCTGCACGACTGGCTTCCAGCTTCCTGGATTGCAAATTCATATCACCTGCATGGATTTCACCTGCAAATAGGCTAATTTGCATACAGGGGCTGAGTCCATGCAAGACTAGTGCAGGAGCACTTGTGCATGTTCCTACAGCTTATTCCTGGATTGCATGGCAGATATATTGCCTGCTGGAGCTCCTGGACTAGTCCTGCACACCATGCAGGGCTTGCTGAATCCAAGGGTGTGTCTTTGCAGAGGTTGCTGGTATGATTTGCCCTGCAAAATATCACATTTAAAAAGATTGCAGTCATCACTGTAACATACAGCTTCCAGCCTTTTGGAAATGTGTAGTAAAAACTGGCAAACTTTAATATGATGACTTGCAAAACATCTCTTTTATCCTTCATTTTAAGTGACGTTTCTGGTTTTGGTTTAAAATGTTACACTGTCCCACTTACATAAAACACACATTTGGGAGAAGGCAGTGGACTGCATGTAATAAATAATGACAATAATTAGAGCTATGGGTTTCTTTTACTTTAGAAAATGGACATTAATTCACATTCATTTATTCAGACAACTTTGTCCAAGAAACTGGCAGCAGTTGAGAGCAGAAACAGTTGCAGGTTCCTGCTTGGCTGGCTAATGCATACACACGTAAATGGGCAAAAACTTTCTTTTAATTGAATTTTATTGTACTCATTTGTTAACCAGGTAAGTGAACTGGTCCTAACACCCTTTCAGATATAATGTCAAGTGTTATTGAAGAATAAGGGCAGTTTAGACAACCCAATCATCCACCGAATTTTCTGAAAATGAGAAACATCCAGAGAAAACCCACACAGACCAGGCGAGAACATGAAACTCCATAAAAAGTGCCATCAGATGTCAGGACTGAACTTTGGAACAGTGAGACAGAGATCTTAGGCATTTGGCTACCACTCTGCCTTTACTGTTAATTGTTTGGTAATTGAGCAAGAACACTTTTAAATTGTGGCTGTACTAAAAATTCAAGGAGGTATTGATAGCACGACTCAAATTTCGTTCTTTAAATGTAATTAAGTTGCTATATATAAATATAAATATATATATATATATATATATATATATATATATATATATATATATATATATACACACTACTACATTTCCTATCATGATATCAGAGTGATCTAAAGAAAAGACTATGTATAAAACCCAGAAGACTTTTCTTTCTTCTTTGTTATCAGACATAGGAAAATAATGCAAGGTTTAATTTGGACATATGTGTCTTTTCTCCATAACATTAATAGTACTTGACATGCAGGCCCAAATAAAAGTTATTCCCCGGGATTCAAGAAGCTCGGCGCAAGGACGGTTTTAGCCTTGCGCCGAGCGTCCTCACTACAGATGGCGCAGCAGCTCCACATGAATATGTATGAGGGTGCACCGCCGCACCCACGACATGCACAGGAAATGTGTGCAAGTGCAGGGGACATGTACAAGTGCTCTACTGTGGCAGAAACATGCCTCAATACTTGCAAAACCTACTATGCCTACTAGTAGAGCCCGACCCTAATAGTTCATAGGTTCATAGGTTCATAGGTTCATACTAGGCTATCTGCCCGAGGGCATTTATAAGCCTAGCCCATAGTTTTGTGGCTTGCCACCTTTAGTATGGGGAACTATACCCATTATTTTGCTGTGCCTCTGTCTAGCAGTGACACTGAGGTAATCCCTGGAGTATATCTGCGATCTCCCATCCATTGGTCAAGATTTCTCTTGAACAAGGCCAGCGAGGTGCTCTGCCTCACATATACCGGGATTTTGTTCAACAGCATAGGGAGTCTTTGGGTGATGAATCTATCCCTCCAGCATGTCCTATTAATAGCCGTGTCGAGGTTTAAGTCTCCCGCCCTTGTGGCTCTGACGGATCTAGATTTTTGAGGTGAAGCATATTCATCAAATCTGGGTTTGACATGGCCTTGTATGTCAGGCAAAGGTCACCTCTGAGCAAGCTGGCGACTGAATAGAGCTGGAGTTCTTTCAGTTGGGCAGCATAGGACAGATTTTGAGACCCTTTATCCTTTTGGTGAGGAACTTTGTGGCCTCTCCAGCTGCTGCAAGTGTCGGGTCAGATACATTCGAATGGGGCATTGTACTCAATCATTGGTCTGATGAGTGATGAGTATAGGAGACTATGGCCTCCTTGATCTAGATGTGAATCCCTTCATGATAAAGTGGGCGATGTAGAAGGTATTCCTAACTACTTTAGCTACATGGGTGTCGAATGACAGGCTACTGTCAACCTGGGTCCCCAGGTCCTGATAACTTCTTCTGTGCTCAGAGGATTACCACCTATATGGTAGCTAGGGGTAACCTTGTTTTCGAAGGGTATGACTATGCATTTTTGGCATTTAACTTTAGGCCATGGCTCTGGCACCAGTCATCCGTTTCTGTGAGACCCTTCTGAAGGATATCTGTGTCAGATGTGTTTTCGACTCTGGCCCAGTTTGCAGTCATCTGCAAACTTTGTCAGCCATAACCCTCCTGTGTTTGCTTGTACTTTGGAAAAGTAGATGCCAAACAAGAGTGGGCCCAGGATAGAGCCCTGTGGGACACCACTTGTGACAGGCTTTGAGTCTGACATGGCGCCAGCAACTCTGACCCTGTGGGTTCTGTCACTCAGCCAGTTTGCAACCCATCTTGTGATGTATGGGTTAACATTTAAGCTGATGAGTTTTTCAATGATACCCAAGTGGGGTATTGTATCGAAGGCCTTTGCCAGATCGAGGTAGGCTGTATGGACTGCCTTTCCCTCATCAATGGCTTTGGTGACTGTTTCGAAAAAGTCAACAAAGTTTAAAAGGCATGATCTGCCTTTGACATATGGATATAAGTCTGCAAATTCCCTATGTCTTTATTTATGAGGTCCATTATGATCCTCTCCATAGCTTTGCAGATAAGGCTTGTCAAGCTAATGGGCTGGTAATTTCCAGGGTCTGTGGAGGCACGCCTTTGTGAAGTGGGACCACAGTGCAGTGCCACTCCTGGGCGTATCCAGAGGTGAGACTATGATTAAACAGCTGTCCTAGCTGTGGGTTTAATTCCTCATTGAGTTCATGGAGCACACAGCCTGGGACACCATCAGGTCCCATGGATGCTGTGTTTTTTGCTTTGGAGAGCAGTTCTCACTTGGCGTTTGAGATGTTTGGGGGCTGCAACCATTTGGTATAGATATCTCTCCTTTTGGGAGGGGAGAAGTTTGCACTGAACCTGTCAGCCAGTATGTTGGCAATGTCTGTAGGATCAGTAATCTTCACATCATTTTGAACTAGTTCTGAGCATATCTGGGAGTTTCCTCCCAGGTTTCTAACATAGCTAAAGAAGGCCTTATGATTGTCTTTTGAGTCTTTAGCTATTTTTCTCTCAAAATTTGCTTTGGATGATTTTATGAGAGCTCTTAGTTTTTTACTTATAGTGATCAAGGGTGTCTTACCTTTTAAGGATTTTGCTCTATCTTGTAGTAGCTTCCTCCTTTTGTTGTAGAGTTTGTTTATGGCTGGGGTCCACCAGACTGGGCTTGCCCTTGGTACAAAGAGTCTTTCTTTTGCTTGGGATTGCCTTATCCATGCAGTCCTGCAGCTGCTGGTAGAAGGCATTTGTAAGTGATTCAGCGGCTTGAGTACTGTTTTCTGGCGGCTCGGGGGCCTTAAAGGAGACCACACTAGTCTTTAGAAGTGTGAAGTCGGCTTTCAGAAGTTTTCTGTGGTCTTTTTATTTCAGGTGGGGTGGGATGAGGACCTCCAGCAAGAGTAGTTGTGATCTGATCTCACCAGTGAGGGTATACTTCGGTGTTGAACATTGTGCTCCCATGTTCGTGATGATGAGATCAAGTATGTTTTCTCCTCTTGTGGGGATGGTGACTAGTTGTTCCATGGCATTTGAGTTTATGAATTCCAGGAACTTTTGGGCTAGGGTGTTTGGGCTTGAGTAGTGTTCCCAGTCTATATTAGGGTAATTGAAGTCACCTAGTATGATGGTGTTTGGAGATACATTTATCCCTCCAGTGTTTTCAGGAAAGCCATGTGAGGTTCCTGAGTTTGTGAGGGTGGCCTGTAACATGCTACAATTTGCAGAGCAGTCTTGCCTATGGTTAATTGCACCTGGATGGTCTCCGATGCATCGTGCATTGCCACCAGTCTTGAGGTGTGGGTGTCCTTGATGAATATGGATACCCCTCCTTTCTTGGTATTGTCCGGATTTTGGGGCGGAGCATGATATGAGGTAAAACCTGTTAGTGCTGGGGTGCTCTCAGGAGCCTTGAACCAGGTTTCTGTCACAGCAGACATCGATGTTCTCCATACTGAGAAGGGCCTCGAGTCGTGCATTTTGAGATTTAGACTTCTGGCATTGAGCAGCATTACCCTTAGTTTTTCCTTTTTGTGTTCTAGGGTGGTAGGTTTAGAATTTGAGCCTTGCCTAAAAAGGCACTATGTGGGTGCAAGAGCCTTTGCCAATATCCGAATCCAGGGGTGACAGGTGCAAGCTGTCCCTTGGCGGCAGCGTGGCTTGTCCAGCATGTCATCCCAGGCAGACAGACATTGGATCCCCTTTGAATGACACCAGAGTTTAAGCCAATTGTTAAAGCTGATCATCTTATCTCTGTATTGTGGCATCATTCTTGGTGAAGGTAGGATACTGCTCAAGGTCAGGGTCATACCTGCCTGGGCTACATAATCAGAGAGCTCCTCAATGTCTCTTTTCATGTAGTCCAAGGAATGCGTCTCAGGTCGTTTACACCAGCGTGGACAATGACTGAGTCGTATTTGTACCTGCTGTTGAGAGACCTGAGTGCTTGCGTTATGTGGCGGATTCTAGCCCGACAGGCAGCTTACTGTGACCTTCTCCTTACTCAGTCTGGTGAGCAGGGCGTCAGTGTGTCTGACTATGGAGTCACCAATGACTAGTGTGTCTGGCATTGTGTTTGGCCTTAAGGGCTGTGACTGTTTGACACTCTGACTGTGAGGTCTATGTGTTGCAGGTGTTGTGTTCTGAGGTGGTGGTTGTTTGGGTGTCTGCTTTGGTGGCCTCTGCTGTTTTGGTAGATTTCTGATCAGAGCCTCCAGTATGTCTTTGTGTGTTTATGTGTATGATTTGAGGTTGTGATGGTACTATGTGAGACTGGGTCTATAGTGTGTGTGGTAACCTTCTCCTCCTGTCTGGTCTTGCCAGTCCTAAGTTGAGAGAGCTCAGCCTCCAGTTTGGCCGTAGTTGCATCTCTCGCATGTATTTGTGTTTTGTGGGAGGAGGAGGGTTGTCTGTGTACATGAGGCAATTGTAACATTGCCTCAATATTCTAGGTTCACCAGCTGAGCAGGAGAGGATACTAGCAACTGATCCCTCGACATGCTAGAAGGAATAGACAAAAAAACTTTAAAAGAGATTCTGGGGGATGTGGGTGTCCGAGAAATGGGGTTCGCCTTTTTGGGGTACTATCTATAACAAGAGTGCTGTATCTCGGTGATAAGTACTGTAGGAGCAAGTGCTAGGTTTGACAGATACAGAATAGGCTACTCGGAGTCAGGTAGAGATGATCTTTTTAGTTATAGGATATGCTGATTAGATCAGTAGTATAGTTCGAGGAAGGTAGTTTTAAGGGAAAATTTGAAGAGTGGACTTTAGGTAGCCCTAATAGTTTAAATCTGCTTAACCGGCGCTGCCCTAGTGTGCAACAGTGGCAACTCCTTTAAATCACAATTGCGTTTAGCGTGTTTTATATCAGGGGCTGAAAGAAGCTAGGAACTGGCCCAAAACGACCAATAAACTACAAGTTGCTGGCTGAAACCTCACAAAACTGGACCAACAGGCAGCTCAATGCTTCCCACTCCCACTGGTAAGCAAGGGAACTTCCTCTCTTCCAAATTAGGTAAAGAATCAGTAACAGGAACTGCAAACAAAGTCCAGGGATCAGCAAGCTCTGAAACGGGACTATTCTAGCTCAGTAAGGCGCGAAAACAAGAGATATTTTTTTGGGTTTTTTTTTCAGAAAACAAGCAGAAACAGATACAGTAAACACTTATAAATGCTATAAATCGGCTATCACAGCCTACACAAACAATTTAGTAAGTCAGTAATTCAGTGTCCCTAGATACCGAAATGCATGCTAAGCATTCAAGAGTGTCCACGAACAGTGAAATAAAATTGAAGTAGTAAACACACAAGCACTTAGTGGAATGTTGAGCCGTCCCTAGAACTTTCACTATTAGATTCCCTGTGTCTCTATTATACATTTGAATTGCTGCAATATCGAAGGTGTAAGCAAAGCGCAGCGTGTTTGTGTGTCGCTGCCCTCTGCTGAGCTTAGCTTACACATCATATTCATTCAAATAGAGAAAAACATGCGGAATCAACGTAAATGTCAATAGTGTAGTGTTTAGAGCATCCGCCTAACAAACAGGCATTCACAGCTCGAGCCCAACAATAGCACATATCATTTTCCATGTGGAATGAATGTCGTTTTGCCATAAAACTGACATAAGAGTATCGCATGAGATATTTAGCATAAATATCATTCAAGCAAAGTGACACTGTCATAATGAATAAGGTACTAGTAAGCAGGTGTAAGCACAAATAAGCAGCAGTAAACACATATAAGTACCAGTAAGCAAGTCTGAGTGCACTTGCGTGGATCTAAGCAGTGCCCGGCATAGGAAATGTATATAAGTA
>NC_056728.1:877843300-877875638 GCF_019279795.1 Protopterus annectens | reverse complement strand
CTGGCTCTGTCCCTGGAGGCCAAGTCCAATTTGTAATGGGAAACAAAAGTGTGAGGAGTGGCCCAAGTGGCGGCTGCGCAAAAAGTGTCCAAAGGCAGTCTGGCTTGAAAAGCTGTAGAAGTAGCTGAACTCCTAGTTGAATGTGCTTTAGGTTTTGAGCACAGCTGTTTTCCCTGATCGTATAAATTTCAGTGATGACGAGAAGAAAGCCATCTGGACAAAGTCACTTTAGAAACAGGAAGGCCTTTTTATTATCCGCATAGGAAACAAAAAGTTGATCAGATTTTCTAAATTTTTTGTTCTGTCCAAATAATATCTAAGCTGACGGTGGACGTCAAGATAATGTAGCTTTGTTCAGCTCTATCTGAATAGCTAGGAAAAATACAGGAGATCAATGGATTGATTCAGATTGTTTTTGAAGCGACCTTAGGTAAAAAGGATGGATTAGTTCTCAAAGATACTCTGTCTTTGTGAAAAATCAAATAGGGGTCGAACCGAAGAGCATGAAGTTCAGACACCCTCTGGCAGATGTAATAGCCACTAGGAATAAAGTTTTCCAAGAAAGAAATTTCAGGAACAAGAAACAGCTGGCTCGAAGGGGGAAGAATTAAGGATGTCAGCACTAAATTTAGATCCCACTGAGGAGGAGGATTCCTGATTGGAGGCTTTAGTAGGAAAATTCCTTTCAAGAAGGCCCTGCAGAGCCTATGGGACATAATATTATGATCTGCTATCCCGACATGAAAATTAGAAATAGCAGCCAACTGAACTCTGACTGTGGAAGAAGAGGAGCCTGCATGAAAAATCTCTGCTAAGAAGTCCAGAACTGCCTGAACAGGGGCAGTAAAGGATCAATATTTTGGGCCTTAGCCCAATCAGACAAACGTTTCCATTTGCTTGTGTAAATCCTCCTGGTAGAGGATTTTGGTGAAGCTACTATGATATCTCTAACTGGGTTAGAGATCAAAGGAAGCCTGGCTAAGGAAGGAAGTGGAGCAACCATGCTGTGAGGTTGAGAGAAGGGATTGACCGATGCAGCTGACCGGATTGGTGAATCAGTAGATCTGGCACTGGGTCCAGATGCCAGCTGCACCAAAGGTGATGATGGAGGAACGGGAACCAAACTTGTCGAGGCCAGTAAGGGGCAATGAGAATCAATTTGGCTCTCAAAACGGTAGCTTTCTGGATCACCTGAGGGATCAGAGGAAATGGAGGGAAGGCATAAAGAAGTCCCTGGGGCCAGTCCTGGGTCAGAGCATCTCTGGGGATGGCCTGATAGAGGAAGAGGCTGAAGAAGTCTGGACATTTGCTGTTTTGGGGAGTAGCAAAAGATCGCAACATGGGCGACCCATTCCAGAAAAATCTCTTCCACTATGGATTGCTTGAGAGACCACTCGTGAGGCATGAGAATAGCTCTGCTCAATCTGTCCGCTATAATGTTGGTTTTCCCAGGGATATGCGTTGCTACCAGAAACCGATGAGAGGAGATCGCCCATTGCCATAGTCTGGCGCTTCGACACAAGGGGTAGGACTTGGTTCCGCCCTGTTTGTTGATATACCAAACTACAGACATGTTGTCTGTGTGGACTGCAATTGTCCCTACGGGAAGAAAGTCGTTGAGGGCTTGCAGCGTTAAAAGCACTGCTCTCATCTCCAGGACATTTATGTGCAGATGGTACTCGAGCGGTTGCCACGTCCCATGAACCATCCTGCCCTGATAATGACCCCCCCACCCGATCAGGGAGGCATCCGTGGTGATAGTGGCTATCGGGGACGGAGGTACAAAGCACCTGCCTTGGTGAACCTGAGACGATGTGATCCACCAAGCAAGATGTTCTTTGCATGTTTGTGTCACCAGAATCTGGTGACGCATTGGGAGTTGCTGGTATGACCACTGAGTGAAAAGCATCCACTGAAGGAGGCGCATGTAGAATCGAGCCAGGGGAAGAAGAGTAATGGCCGCAGCCATGAGTCCTAATACCTTTAGAACCATTCTGGCCTGTACTTTCTTGCTGGCCAGAATGATCCTGACATGAGTCTGAATGTCTGAAACTCTTTGTTCTGTAAGGGTAGCTGACATCCGAACAGTGTTTAAGTTTGCGCCTATGAAGGTAATAGACTGGCAGGGCGATAAGGATGACTTTTCAAGTTGACTGAGATGCCCAAATGAGAACAAAGGTCTATTGTGTAATCCCTGGCTTGTATAAGCTGATGCCTGGTGGTGGCTGACAGGAGCCAGTCGTCGAGATACGGAAACACCTGGAATCCTTGGCGTCTCAGGTGAGCCGTGACCACTGCCATGCATTTGGTGAACACTCTGGGGGCTGTAGTGAGACCAAAGGGCAGGGCTCTGAATTGGAAGTGACTGGACCCCAGCCGGCGGAGAAATCTCCTGGAGCGTCTGTGAATTTTGATGTGATAGTACGCATCCTGAAGATCTATTGAGCACATCCAGTTGTCCTTCTGTAAGAAGGGCAGAATTGACTGAAGAGTGACCATTCGAATCTTGTCTTCCTGACAGACTTGTTGAGTCTGCTGAGATCAATATTGGTCTCCAGTCTCCCGTCTTTTGGGGACCAAAAGAACCTTGAGTAGATTCGGGCTCTGAATGGTCTATTGTAACTGGCTGAATGGCTCTTTTGCAGTAGTTTTGCGATTTCTAACTCTGCAATGTCCCTTAGACCGGGTGGTACATCTGGAAGGGAACTTGAGGGGAAGGGACTTTCCTCGAAAGGAATTATGTAACCCTTGGATATGATCGACTGTACCCATCTGTCTTGAGTGAGGGAATGCCAGGCTTCTGGGTACAGTGATAATCTTCCCGACTGCCTCCAAGGAGGGACAGCCGGGCAACACCTCAGGGATGCTGAAAGGGCTTATCAGAGAGAGGCTCCCTGTTTCCCTGGTTCTTGGACCCCCTCTGCCTCTAGAGCGGCGTCTGTTGTTGTTACCCCTCTGCCTCTAGGGGTAAACTGACCACGTGAATCCGGCGTGACTCCTTGGGATTTACGGAACCACATCTTACCACCCTTCTGTCCTTTGGGATAAGGCCTAGAAGGGGTGGAAAAACGGACTCCAACAGCAGAAAGAGTCTTGCCGTCCTGCTCACACCTGGTCAAGGTCTCCTTCACCTGAGGGCCAAACAAAGCTGACCCATCAAAGGGAGAATTTGTGAAGGGCGCCTTAAAGGGATCCAAAATCACATAGCCGCATCCACGCTTGGCGTCTAAGAGCCACACCTGTGCCTGCGGCTCTACTGGCTCCATCCGCAGCATAAGATATTAGCCGCATGGAGGAGTTAGCAATGGAATTGAGGGTTCCTAGCTGTGAAGCAATCTTTTCTTGAGCCCCTGCAGCTGTAGGATCCTGAACTACTTCTCCCAGCTCCTTCAGGATATCTCTCTGGAGTCTGGTGAAGTGACAAAGATAATTCAGCGAGCATAGAAAAGGTGGCTGAGGAAAACATCCGCTTGCTGTACCTATCCATGGTCCTAGAGTCCTTATTAGGAGGATGGATGGGCACGGAAGGATCTGCAAGTTCCTTTTTGGTGGCGCAGCCACCACCATGGCATCAGCGGGGACACCCTTGGTTAGGAATTGTTTGTCACTAGGGGCAGTGATAAATTTAGAAGGCCTCCTAGGGACTGGCTCTACAGAGTCAGGAGCTGTCCACGCCTTCGTGCAATAACCTGCATAAAGGGGTCGAAGGCGGAGACACCCAGGAGGTGGAGGGCCGAGATCCAAACGCCTCTAGGTATACTGACTCATCCTCAGAGGGATTGTTGGTGGGCCAGTTTCCCTCTGTTTGAGAAGTTCTAGGATGTCTGAGAAGGAGACATCCTCAGAGGATCTAGGGATCCCTCTGACTCATCAAAGTCAGTATCCGTGACAGACTCGGGAGTCTACATGCTTCCTCTTACAAGTCCTCTTCCTGGGAGGATCTCCCGAAACATCAGGAGAATCCTCGGAAGAGGGGAAATTCCCAATGGGAAACCTGAGGCGGAGGATCTCTGGGTCCTGTAGCAAGAGAAGTGGCAGAGATGTCAACAGGTACCATAGAGGGAGGAGCTACAGGAACAGACTGCTGACTGATACCAGTGGCCAGTACACTCTTCATCACCTCGAATGCTCCCTCCCAGGCAGGTCCGAGAGAACCCGCTCGAAGAGCTAGGAACTCCAGGAACCACCGAAAAGGAAGTCTCCGAGGCAGATGTCGGAGCCGAGCTCACCAAGGCCGAGGCTCCAAGGGGAAGAGCGGCTCGGACAAGGGTCCGATGCCACTCACCCCTCGGAGGAGACCATGGAAGCCCGACCACGAATCCCTCTAAGGAAGAGGAGATAAGAGTAGGGGCTGAAGGAACAGAAGGGGTATCCGTCCTCCAGCCGTAGCAGTAACCATGCCCGAAGACTCCAACTCCAAGCTCTGTGGTAGAGTTGAAGGAGGAACTGTAACGGGTGTGGACCAACAGTCGCCTGCTGAGACGGACTGTGTAGCATTTGGGCCAGTACCTGTGACTTGAGTAATCTACTGACCACTCTCTCTAGGTCATGGTCTGACAACCTGGATGACCTTGAAGATCGGCTCCGATGGCTCCATTCCGATAGAAGAGGCGGCGAGCCGAAATATCGGCTCCAGGAAGGAGACCTCGACCTCTTCCTGGAATGGGCCATCGGGCCGATACTATAGATCCTGTCGGCACCGACTACCGAGCCGGCAGAACGTCTCGATGTATCGGCTCCAGCGAGCCGATACAGCTACCAAGGTAACGGTGGCGGAGCCGATCGGAGCCGACACCGATGCCTGTGCCACATGGGTGTCGGAGCCGGTCGGAGCCGACACCGATGCCCGTGCCACATGGGTGTCGGAGCCGATCGGAGCCGACACCACAGTGGTCAAAACAGATTCGGCACCGATAGCCATCGGCGCCGAAAGCTGTGGATCCAGAATCGGCTCCAGCGGCGATCTCGACTCAAAGTCGGGCCGAGGCCGCAGGCTTAGAAACAGAAGCCTGGGCCTTGGCAGTTTTAGTTGATTTTTGTGGAGCCGACTTAGCCGGAGAGCCCTCCGGCTTAAGAAGACCCCTGAGAATTAGAAGTTATGTACCTACCATAACGTTCCATGTTAGTTGTCTTCATCTCGCCTTCTTCTTGCTGGATGGGTTCGGAGCCGATCCTCGGCTCCGACAGCACTAACTTTAGCTCGAGAACTCCTTTTACCAGCTCGAGGCAACCCTATATCCCATGATGCAAGGCGGAACTACCTCAGATCTCGTTTGGCAGCTAACTAACCCTGCTAAAGACTTATCCTAATATAATTAGGAACCATGGTTCCTAAAAGAAGTCCTCATAACAATGCTCCAGAGGAAGCAATCTAATAGGAACTCTCCAAGATCTGTCCAGGCCAGGGGGAAGGAGGGTGGGACAAGAAGAAGGCGAGATGAAGACAACTAACATGGAGCGTTATGGTAGGTACATAACTTCTAAATGTTAAGTTGTCAATCTCGCCTTCATTCTTGCTGGATGGGACCGTCCTAGCACCTGTATCGGGTGGCTCAATGGAACAGACTCTTGAGAACAGTGGAACCAAAACTGGCCCTATCTCTGGAGGCCAAATCCAACTTGTAATGAGACACAAAAGTATGAGGCGTGCGCCAAGTAGCTGCTGCACAAATAGTGTCAATGGGAAGTCTATCCTGAAAGGCTACAGAAGTGGATAGACTCCTGGTCGAATGAGCTTTTGGCTTAGAAGATAGTTGTTTGCCCCTTAGAGAGTACACATAGGAAATGGTGGAAGTCAACCATCTAGATAAGGTCACTTTAGATACTGGAAGACCCAACCTGCTTCCTGCATAGGAGACAAACAATTGGTCTGATTTTCTAAGTTGTTTAGTCCTATGTAAGTAGTACCTGAGCTGACGATGAACATCCAAAAATGCAGCTTCTGTTCAGCTCTGTCAGAATAGTTAGGAAAGAAAACTGGTAGATCAATAGATTGGTTAATATTGGCTTGAGATACAACCTTGGGAAGAAAGGAAGGGTTAGTCCTGAGCGAAACCCTATCCTTATGAAACACCAGATAAGGTGAGCGAATACAGAGGGCCTGAATGTCAGAAACTCTTCCTGCAGAAGTAACAGCCAGCAAAAATAGTTTCCATGTCAACAACTTTAAAGAACACGTAGCAGACGGTTCGAAAGGAGGTAGAATTAGGGATGCCAACATTAAGTTCAGATCCCATTGCGGAGGAGGATGTTTCACAGGCGGTTTTAGGAGAAAAACTCCTCTTAAAAGGCTTTGCATAACCTATGAGACATGATGTTATTGTCCTGCAAGCCAACATGAAATTTGGAAATAGCAGCCATTTGTACTTTGACTGTAGATGATGACGATCCTGAATGAAAAACCTCCAGGAAATCCAAAACAGAATGTATAGGAGCAGTGAAGGGATCAATATTTCTGGCGTTTGCCCAAATAGAAAAACGCCACTTGCTAGCATAAACCGTTCTAGTGGGCGACTTTAAAGAAGACACTAAAATGTCTCTGACTGAGTCAGAAACCATTGGTAGCCTGGCTAGGGAAGGAAGTGGAGCAACCAAGCAGTGAGGTTGAGAGAATGAATGGCTCGGTGCTGCTGACCCGACTGGTGGATCAAAAAGATCCGAACTGGGTCCAGATGCCAGGGCTGCACCAGAAGGTGACGATGTAGAGACGGAAACCAAATTTGTCGAGGCCAATATGGAGCAATGAGGATCAATTTGGCTCTCAAACGGTGGCTTTCTGAATGACTTGTGGAATCAATGGAAAGGGAGGAAAAGCATAAAGAAGTCCCCGAGGCCAATCCTGGGTTAGAGAGTCTCTCAAGGGTTGGCCGGAAGAGGAAATAGTGTGAAGTAATCTGGGCACTTGCTGTTTTGAGGGGTAGCGAAAGATCGCAACAAGGGTGCCCCACTTCAGAAAAATCTGATCCACTACAGACTGATTGAGAGACCACTCGTGAGGCATCAGAATAGATCTGCTTAGCCTGTCCGCCAATAGGTTGGACCTGCCGAGGATGTCGTTGCTATCAGAAACCGCTGAGAAGAGATCGCCCATTGCCAAAGTCTGAGAGCTTCTCGACATAAGGGATAGGACCTGGTTCCGCCCTGTTTGTTGATGTACCAGACCACGGACATGTTGTCCGTCTGTACTGCAATAGTCCCTGTGGGAAGAAAGTCGTCGAGGGCTTGCAACGTTAAAAGCACTGCTCTCATCTCCAGGACATTTATGTGCAGGTGGTATTCTATGGGTTGCCATGTCCCGTGGACCATCCTGCCCTGATAATGCCCCCCCCCACCCGATCAGAGAGGCATCCGTGACTGTGGCAACTGGAGGAGGGGGAACAAATGGTCGGCCCTGCTGAAGAAGCGGGGAAGATACCCACCATCGTAGATGAGCCCTGCAAGACTGTGTCACTAAGATCTCGTGTCTCATGGGCAGATCGTGGTACGACCACTGCGTGAACAACATCCACTGCAGGAGACGCATGTGGAAGCGAGCTAGTGGAAGAAGAACAATGGCTGCAGCCATTAGGCCTAGAACCTTCAAGACAAACCTGGCTTTGACCTTGTTGCTTTGTAACAGAAGCTGAACAAATTTCTGGATGTCCAGAATCCTTTGATTTGTTAGTCTGGCTAACATTTTGACGGTATTTAATTCTGCCTATAAAGGTGATAGATTGGCAAGGCAGCAGAGAGGATTTTTCAAATTCACTGAAATTCCTAGACTCTTGCAAAGCTGTAAGGTGTAATCTCTGGACCGAAGAAGCTGATCCCTGGAGGTGGCGGAGAGGAGCCAGTCATCCAAATAAGGAAACACTTGGAATCCTCGACGTCTCAGGTGAGCTGTGACCACCGCCATGCATTTGGTGAACACTCTGGGGCTGAAGTGAGGCCAAAGGGCAGTGCTCTGAATTGGTAATGACTGGCTCCCAGCCGAAAGCGGAGAAACCTTCTGGGCGTCTGTGAATCTTTATGTGATAGTACGCATCCTGAAGGTCTATCGAGCACATCCAGTTGTCCTTGCCCAGAAAGGGCAGAATGGATTGCAGCGTGACCATCCGGAATCTTGCCTTTTTGACAGACTTGTTTAGTCTGCTTAGGTCTAGTATTGGTCTCCAATCTCCCGTCCTTTGGGGACCAAAAAAGAATCTTGAGTAGAAGCCGGATCCTACTTGGTCTGCCGGCACTGTTTGGATGGCTCTTTTCCCAGGAGTTTTAAAACTTCCTGTTCTGCCAAATCCCTTTGACTGGGTGAGATGTCTGGAAGGGATTGTAGAGGTGGAAAACCTTTGAAGGGATTTTGTAACCCTCGGATATAATCGTCTATACCCACTTGTTTTGTGATAGGGATTGCCAGGCTACTGGGTACAGCGAAATCCTTCCCGACTGCCTCCAAGGGTGGCCAGTCGGGCAACACCTCAGGGATGCTGAAAGGGCTTCTCAGGAAGAGGCTCCCTGTTGCCCTGGTTCTGAGGACCCCCTGCCTCTAGGGCGTCTATTATTGTTACCCCTCTGCCTCTAGGGTAAACTGACCACGTGTGTCGGTGTAGCTCCTTGGGCTTTACGGAACCACATCTTCCCCCCTGACCCTTGGGATATGGTCTAGAAGGAGTGGAAAACTGGACTCCAACGGCAGAAAGAGTTTTACCGTCTTGTTCACATCTGGTCAAAGTATCCTTCACCTGAGGTCCGAACAAAGCCGAACCGTCAAAGGGGGTGTTGGTGAAGGACGCCTTAAAGGGGTCCACAAAATTACACAGCCGCATCCAGGCTTGGCGTCTAAGAGCAACACCTGTGCCTGCGGCCCTGCTCCATCGGCTGCATAAGATATGAGCCGCATGGAGGAGTTAGATATCGAATTCAGGATAGCTAGCTGAGAGGCAATCTTTTCCTGAGCCCCAGCAGCTGAAGGATCCTGGACTACTTCCCCCAGTTCCTTGAGAATATCTCGTTGAAGCCTGGTGAAGTGACAAAGGTAATTCAGCGACATTGCAAAGGTCGCTGAAGAAAACATCCGCTTTCCATACCTGTCCATGGTCCTAGAATCCTTATTAGGAGGATGGACAGGTACTGAAGGATCCGCCAGTTCCTTCTTAGTGGCCGCCACCACCATAGCATCCACAGAGACACCTTTGGACAGGAACTGTTTGTCCGAAGGGGCCGTGATGAATTTGGATGGTCTCCTGGGGACAGGTTCCACAGAATCTGGAGCATCACGCCTTCCGAGCCACTACCTGCATGAGTGGGTCGAAGGCGGAGACACCCAGGAGGTGGAGGGTCGGGATCCAAAGCCTCCAGGTATACCGACTCATCCTCGGAGGGGTCAATGGATGGCCAATTCCCTCTGTTTGAGGAGCTCAAGGATGTCTGAAAATGAGACATCCTCAGAGGGGACCGTGGGGAACCCTCCGACTCATCTAAGTCGGTATCAGATGTAGTAGACTCAGGGAGTCTGTGTGTTTCCTCTTCGCCCTTCCGAGGGGTTCACCTGCAGGGTCAGGAGAAACCTCGAAGAGGAGGAAATTCCCAGTGGGGAAACCTGGGGCGATGGATCCCTGGGCCTGAGAGCAAGAGGCTGGCAAGAGGCTTCTGCAGGCACTGATGAGGGAGGAGCTAGAGGGATAGACCGTTGACCAGGCTCAGAGGCCAGGACACTCCTCATCACCTCAAAGGCTCCTCTCCCCGGGAGACCTGAACACACCGCTCGAAGAAACAGGAATGGTCGGCTCCAAGGAGAGAAGGCTCGAGGCAGATGTCGGCGCCGAGCTTACCAAAGCCGAAGCTCTGAGAGGGAGAGCGGGTCGGACAAGGGTCCGATGCCACTAGCCCCCTCGGAGCCGACAGTGGAAACCCGTCGACCGGATCCCTCCAAGGAAAGTCTCAAGGAGGAGATCGGAGCCGAGGATGACGGAGCCGAAGGATGTATCGGCTCCGGCATCGAAACAGTCGCTGTCCCAAGAAGCTCCGGCTCCGAACTCTGGTGTGGAGTCGGAGGAGGAATCTCAAGAATTGGGGCTGAAGCCGAAGTCTGTTGAGACGGGCTATGGAGCATTTGGGCCAGTGCCTGAGACTTCAACAGCCTGCTTACCACCCTCTCCAAATCGTGGTCAGACAGCCTGGAAGATCTCGAAGATCGGCTCCGATGGCTCCGCTCCGACAAAGAGGAGACCCCGGGCCGAGTGGATACTTAGTATCGAAGGGACCGGGATCTCTTGCGGAAGCCATCGGAGCGAAGTCCCTTGAACCCAGATGGAGCCGAGGATCTCGCTCCGATGCTGATAAAGTGTCGGCTCCAGCCGAGCCGACAAGGCAACAGTAGTCAGGTATCGGGAGCCGGCGCACCAACCCACTACTCTGTCAGAAGAAGCATAGGTTCCAGCGGCCGATATCGGCTCCGGCGGAGCCACCGAAGGAGGCTTAGACACTGTAGCCTGAGCCTTCGGTGGCTTAAGAGGTTTTCCTGCCCTTGCTTAGGAGGAGAACCTTCAGGTTTCAACAAACCTCGGAGGATCAGTTTGTTCCTCCTTTCCTGCAGGACTCTGGCTAAAGGCATGACACAACGCACAGGAGTCCTGCAGGTGCAAACCCAGGCAATACACACAAGAAGTGTGACCGCCTGTCAGGGACATTTTCTGACAGCACTGGTCACACTTCTTGAAGCCTGAGACCTTGCCTTCCTTAGACATCCTAACAGGATATACACACACAGTCCCCACAAACACACAACTTAATCCCTACACAGACACACAGGAAGGGAATAACTTGGGAACTAGGCCTGACTAAAACTTTCACTGAAAAAACTATAATAAAAGTTTAAAAGGAAGGGAATAGGGTGGGCTGTACTAAAACAGGCTAACCTGACACTGAAGGGAAATTAAACCCCTAACTAACTTTTTTCTTATTTAACAAGAAAAACTTACCTCAGCTGGCAAAGGAGACCTCTTTCGCTAAGCGGCAAACGAGATCTGAGGTAGTTCCGCCTTGCATCATGGGATATAGGGTTGCCTCGAGCTGGTAAAAGGAGTTCTCGAGCTAAAGCTAGTGCCGAGTCGGAGCCGAGGATCGGCTCCGAACCCATCCAGCAAGAATGAAGGCGAGATTGACAACTTAACATTCAACTTGTTACGTCTCTCCTGCAGGACTCTCTGGCTGAAAGAATGACAAATAGCACAGGAGTCCTGCAGGTGAAGAGGGCCCAAACAATACAGGCAAGAAGTGTGACCGTCTGTCAGAGACATCTTCTGACAGCACGAGTCACACTTCTTAAAACCTGAAACCCTCTCCTTAGACATGGTGCCGAAACACAACACACACAGACACACCAGTCAAATTAAATTAAACAAAATACCAAAAGGTATTTTATAAAAACACAAACACACACCCTAACAGGGGATGGGATAGGAAAATTAACTAACAAAAATTTTAAAAGAGACAGGGATTTCTGTCAGAAAAAGGGTAGAAATAAATTTAAACTATCAAAAATTAGTTTTAAACTAAAGGGGCTTGAAATATCACAAATGTGAATTACTTACCAGGAGCTGGTAAAGAGAAGACCTCCCAAGCGAAGCGGCAAATGAGATCTGGATACTTACTGCCTTGCATCATGGGATATGGGGCTGCCTCGAGCTGGTAAAAGGAGTTCTCGAGCTAAAGCAAGTGCATGGAGCCGAGGATCGGCTCCGAACCCATCAAGCAAGAATGAAGGCGAGATTGACAACTTAACATTGTATATTACATGTCACTGCAGGCTCAAATGAGGGTTGAACTATAAAACGTAGCACCAAGTTAAGGTCCCAAGGAGGAGAGGGATCTTTGTGCAGTGGCCTTAGTAATAAAGTCCCTTTCAAGAAGGTTTTTCAAAGCTTGTTTGAAATTAGAGACAAATTATCATTCCCAGTGTGAAAAACAGAGATAGCTGCTAATTGCACTTTGATAGTAGAGATCAAAAAGATGAGCTAAAAATTCTAGAACGGAGTGAAGAGGAGCTATGTAAGGATCTACATCATGCTGTTAAGTCCAGATTACAACCCTCCTCCATTTACTCCTATACAGCTTTTGAGTGGACTACTTATGGGATGATATCAAAATATGAGAAGGAGGAGAGTATAGGTTGTCTGGTTATATATGGAATTGGAGAAACCAAGCCATCAGCTTGAGGTTGGACAGATTGGGATGAATCATTCCTATTGTGTGTGACAGAAGGTCTGGAGTGGATTCCAGAATCCAGTATTCTTCACGTAAATGAGGCCTAAGGAAGGGAAACCAGATTTGTCAAGGCTAAAATGGAGCAATGAGGATTACTGTTCTCTTCAACAGGTTTGCTTTCTGGAGAAATCTGGGGATTAAGGGGGTGAGGGGAGATGTAAAGGAGACCAGGAGGTCAATCACAAATGAGAGCATCCCTCGTAGACTGTCCAGCTGGGGGAATTATGGCAAAGTAGCTGCTGCATTTGTTATTCAGAGGGGATGCAAAGAAGTCACAGAAGGGTTGGCCCCATTTGCAGAAAATCTCTTCTGCTACTTTCTGATTGTGGAATGAGGAACCACTTATGAGGCATAAGAATGGATCTGCTCATCTTGTCTGCTATCTTTCCCGGCATATGCATTGCAACAAGAAAGCGGTTGGATAAAATTGCCTATTGCTACACTCGTAACACTTCTCAACGCAGGGGGTAGGATCTGGTTCCTCCTTGTTTGTTTATGCACCAGACTGCAGACATGTTGTCCGACTGAATCTCCGCTGTTCCCAGAGGAAAAACAGCTTGAAATGCCTGCAATGCTAGTAGCACTGCTCTCATCTCCAGACGTTTATGTGTAAATTGGCCTCATCGGGAGACCAGGTGCCTTGAACCATTTATCCCAGATAATGCCCCCCCCCCAATCAGGGAAGCATCAGTAGTCACCGTGGCCTGAGGTTGCGGGAGAAAAATAAGTTATGTACCTACCATAACGTTCCATGTTAGTTGTCTTCTCTCGCCTTCTTTCTTGCTGATTGGGTTCGGAGCCGATCCTCGGCTCTGACTCGGCCATCTTCTAAAGCTCGAGAGCTGTTTACTGGCTCGAGGCCTCCTCATATCCCATGATGCCTGGCACTAGATACCCAGATCTCATTTAGTAAGACTAACAGCAGACAAAATAATGAAGGAATCCTATCCTATCATACATAAACCCTACTATAGAGACTACCAGGTAGAGTGGAATAGCCAGAGAAGGCTCAGCCAGTGCGAATCCATAGAGAACTCTTCTCGGTCTACTAGGATAGGGGGATGGAGGGTGGGACGCAAGAAAGAAGGCGAGAGGAGACAACTAACATGGAACGTTATGGTAGGTACATAACTTCTTTATGTTAAGTTGTCTATCTCGCCTTCATTCTTGCTGGTTGGGACAGCGTCCCTAGCACCTAATATCCTGGGTGGCTCAATGGAACAAACTCTTCAGAACAGTGGAACCAAAATCAGCTCTGCTCCTGGAAACCACATCCAACTTATAATGCGAGATGAAAGTATGAGGGTTGGCCCACATGGCTGCTGCACAAACAGATTCCATGGGCAACCTAGCCTGAAAAGCTACAGAAGTGGCTAATGCTCTGGTGGAGTGACCTTTTGGTTTAACAGGCAATTGTTTATTCCTTAGCTGATAGATAAAAGTGATGGTAGAAGTCAACCACCTGGATAAGGTTACTTTTGATACTGGAAGATCTTGTTTGCCCTCTGCATAAGAAAGGAAATGCTGGTCCAATTTTCTGAAGTCCTTAGTCCTATGCAAATAAAAGCGCAGTTGCCTGTGAACATCTAACTGATGCAACTTATATTCCACCCTGTTGGAATGGTTGGGAAAAAACACAGGAAGGTCAATGGACTGATTCAAGTTAATCTCAGAGGAGACCTTAGGAAGGAAGGAAGGAAGGATTAGTCCTGAGAGCAACCCTGTCATTGTGGAACATTAGGTACAGGGGACGGATACAAAGAGCCTGAAGCTCCGAAACTCTTCTGGCTGAAGTAATTGCTACCAGAAAAAGTGTCTTCCAAGATAAAAATTTCAAGGAACAAGAAGCTGCAGGTTCAAAGGGGGGAAAAATTAGAGAAGCTAGAATCAAATTCAGATCCCACGGGGGTGGAGGATCTCTCAGTGGGGGCCTGAGAAGAGTGGTCCCTTTGAGGAAGGCCTTACAAAGCTTATGAGACATTATATACTTTCTGATAGGCCAATGTGAAAATTTGAAATTGCAGCTAACTGCACCCTAATTGTAGCGGAAGCGGACCCGGCATGAAAGAGCTCCGCAAGAAATTCCAAGATGTGGTGTACAGGGGCTGAAAAGGGGTCTATACTCTTAGCCTCTGCCCAGGAAGAAAAACATTTCCACTTACTAGCGTAAGTTTTTCTAGTGGTAGACTTATGCGATGATAAAATGATTTCACACACCGAATGGGAGATATCAGGAAGCCTGGCCAGGGTTGGAAGTGGAGCAACCAAGCCGTAAGCTTGAGTGACTGTAGGGAATGATGCAGCCTGCCTGATTGATGGATCAGAAGGTCTGGAACTGGGTCCAGAGTCCACGGCTGCTCGAGAAGATGATGATGCAGGAACGGGAACCATATTTGTCGAGGCCAGTAAGAAGCAATGAAGATCATTTTGCAACCCAATACGGTAGCTTTCTGTATCAGCTTGGGAATTAGGGGAAAAGGAGGGAATGCATACAGAAGTCCCTGAGGCTAATCGTGGACTAGAGCGTCTCTGGGGGAATGTCCTGGAAGTGGAAGGAGAGAAAAGAAGTTGCTGCACTTGCTGTTGAAGGGGGTGGCAAAGAGGTCGCAGCAAGGTTGTCCCCATTTGCAGAAGATTTGGTCCACCACTACCTGATTCAGAGACCACTCGTGAGGCATGAGATTAGCTCTGCTCAGCCTGTCTGCTATGATGTTAGATCTCCCAGGGGTATGCATTGTGGTCAGAAACCATTGGGAAGAGATCACCCACTGCCAGAGTCTGAGTGCTTCAGGACATAGGGGGTAGGACCTGGTTCTGCCCTGCTTGTTGAAGTACCACACAACTGACATATTATCCATTTGAATTGCAATGGTCCTGGTAGGAAGAGAGTCCTGAAGGGCTTCCAACGCTAAAAGCACAGCTCTCATCTCCAAGACATTTATGTGCAAATGGTACTCTTGAGGTTGCCAGGTGCCCTGGACTATTCTGCCCTGATAATGCCCCCCCACCCCACCCAATCAGGGAGGCATCCGTGGTCACTGTAGCAACTGGAGGAGGAAGTACAAATGGTCTGCCCAGGGGCACTGATGAGGAGACCATCCACCACGCAAGGTGCTTTTTGTATGCTTCTGTGATAATAATCATGTGAGACATGGGAAGCTGTTGGAAGGACCATTGGGTGAAAAGAAGCCACTGGAGGATCCTCATGTGAAAACGAGCCAGAGGGACGAGTATGATTGCTGCTGCCATGAGACCCAGGGTTTGGTGGACAAACCTGGCTTGAATTCTCTTGCATCCTAACAAGACCTGGACATGCCGCTGAATGACTAACTGGTGGAGGCTGGCTGACCTGTCTTTTGTATTTAAGTTTGAGCCTATAAAGGTGATAGACTTACAGGGCGACAATGCAGATTTTTCGAAATTTATAGTGATACCTAGTCTGGAGCACATCTGGATAGTGTAATCTCTGGCTCACAGAAGGAGATGCCTGGTGGTAGCAGTGAGGAGCCAGTCATCTAGATATGGAAACACCTGGAATCCTTGCCATCTCAGGTGAGCGGTAACCACTGCCATACATTTGGTGAACACCCTGGGGGCCGTGGTGAGACCAAAGGGCAGAGCTTTGAACTGATAATGGCTGGCTCCCAGCCGGAAGCGCAGGAATCTTCTGGAGCGCCTGTCCATTTTGATGTGGTAGTACACATCCTGAAGATCTATGGAGCACATCCAATTGTCCTGACCCAGAAAGGGTAAAATGGACTGTAGCGTGACCATCCGAAACTTCGTTCTTTGTACAGACCTGTTTAGTCTGCGGAGATCCAAAATGGGTCTCCAGTTCCCCTGTCTTTTTTGGTACCAAAAAGAACCTTGAGTAAATTCCGGATCCTTGCTGGTCTGCTGGGACTTGCTGGATGGCCCTTTTTCTTAGCAGTTTTGAAACTTCCTGAACTGCTTGATCCCTTAGATTGGGTGGAACATCTGGAAGGGACTTGTTTGACAAGAAGGGAGTGCGAACAAAAGGAATTCTGTAGCCTCCGGATATAACAGACTGTACCCATTTGTCTTGTGTTATGTCTTGCCAGGCTCTTGGGTACAGCGATAATCTTCCCCCATCTACCTCCAGAGGTGGGCAGCTGGGCAACCCTTCAGGGATGCTGGAAGGGCTTGTCAGAGAAAGATTCTCTGCTGCCCTGGTTTTGCAGACCCCCTCTGCCACGAGGGCAGTCCCTGTTATTGTTCCCTCCTCTGCCCCTGGAGGAAAACTCACCACGTGTGTCCGGTAAGGCTCCCTGGGATTTCCGGAACCACATCTTTCCACTCTTCTGACCCTTGGGATATGGTCTGGAAGGAGTGGAAAAATGGAGTCCTACAGCAGAGAGAGTCTTGCCTTCCTGCTCACACCTGGTAAAGGTGTCCTTCACCTGTGATCCAAAGAGAGAGGAACCATCAAAGGGGGTGTTGGTGAAAGATGCTCTGAAAGGTTCCGCAAAGTTACAAAGCCACATCCAAGCGTAACACCTTAGGGCAACGCCTGTGCCTGAGGCTCTACTCGCACCATCGGCTGCATAAGAAATGAGCCTCATGGAGGAGTTCACAACTGAATTAAGAGTTGCCAGCTGGGAGGCTGCCTTAGACTGGGCCCCCTCAGCTGATGGATCTTGGAGGGTATCTCCAAGCTCTTTAAGGAGATCCCTTTGCAGACGGGTAACGTGGCACAAATAATTCAGAGATTTCATGGAGAAAGTCGCTGAAGAGAACATCCGCTTCCCATATCTGTCCATCGTCCTAGACTCCTTGTTAGGGGGATAGACAGATGAAGAAGTTTCAGTCAACTCCTTCTTTCTGGCCACTGCTACCTCCATGGCATCAACAGGAACACCTTTGGTCAAAAACTGTTTGTCTTGTGGTGCAGTAATGAATTTTGCAGGTCTTCTAGGGGTCAGTTCACTGTGTCTGGAGCTGACCACACCTTCCAAGCCACCACAGACATTAGTGGGTCAAAAGGTGGAGACACCCAGGAGGTGGAGGGTTGGGATCCAAACGCATCCAGGAATACCGACTCATCCTCGGAAGGGCTAAGGGTAGACCAATTCCCCCCCTCTACCTAAGCATCTCAAGGATGTCTGAGAATGACACATTTTCAGAGGGGGATCTCGGGGACCCTTCTGATTCCTCCAAGTCAGTATCTGATGTGACAGACTCAGGGGAGTCAACATGCTTCCTCTTGCATTTCCTCTTACGAGGTGGCTCTCTAAATGATCAGGGGAGGCCTCAGAAGAGGAAGATATACCCAATGGAGTGCTCTGGCACGTTGGTTCCCCATGCTTGGGGTCTGGAGGAGGGGCAGAGGCAGGTGCAGGCACCATAGGGGGAGGAGCCGAAGGGGAAAATCATGGAGCTGACTCAGGGGCCAGCACGCTCCTCATGACCTCAAAGGCATCCCTGCTCGGATGCTGAGAAGGCTCCGGTACTGAAGATATCAGAATCCCTCTCCGCACCGAGGGGGATGGCTCTGAAGCCGATGTAGGAGCCGAGCTCAACTGCGCCGAAGCTCCGAGGGGGATAACGGGGTTGGACAAGGGTCCGATGTCACTCACCCCCTCGGAGCCGACGAGGGAGTCTCAGCACCCAGATCCCTCCAAGGACGGTACCAAGGAAGTGATCGGAGCCGACGATAGAACTGAAGGAGAAGGAATTGGTGCCGAAGGTTCCACGATTCGAACCCCAATGAACTTCGGCTCCGAACTCAAGGGAGGAGTCAGAGGAGGAATGACTGCAGACAAGGATGGAGCCAAACCCTGTTGAGAGGGGCTGGACAACATTTTTGCTAGGGCCTGCGATTTTAAGAGCCTGCTGACCACTCTCTCCAAGTCGTGATCAGATAATCTCGATGACCGAAAAGAGTGGGAGGACCGATGACTACGCTCCGATTGGAGCAGAGGAGACCTTGGAGCCGAGTGTATCAACTCCAGGGAGGGAGACCTGGATCTTTTCGACTCCCAAATGGCTCCGAAGTATGCGTCGGAACCGACTGAGAGACAGAAGCATCGATTCCAGCCGGAACCGAGGCAAAAGTGGTAGCTTCACCTAGCGATGGCTCCAAGCTGGGAGCCGAAGGTTTAGGTGGCTTGGAGGACTTCACGGGCTGAGCCTTTGTCGGTGACTCCTTGGGTTTAAGTAAACCCCGTAGGATCAATTTATTCCTACGCTCCTGCAGGACTCTTGGACTGAAAGCATGGCAGACCAAACAAGAGTCCTGCAGGTGCACGGTGCCGATACAATAGACACAAGAAGTGTGACCATCTGTCAGAGACATCTTCTGACAGCATGAATCACACTTCTTGAATCTGGACACCTTGGTATCCTTAGACATAACTAAAGCAAGGAATACCAAAACAATACACAAAAAAACTAAACAATCTGGGTATGAAAAAAAAACTGTCAGACACACACACGCAAAGACCACACCCAAACAACAGTCACAAAGCCTAACAAACAACAATTAGACTACTAAGACAACTAACTATCTATCTATCTATATATATATATATATATATCTATATATATATATATATATATATATATTTTTTTTTTTTTTAAAGGAAGAAGATTAGCCTCTAACTGAAACGGCTAATACAGAGAGAAGGGGGGGGGGGATCTCTCTAACTTAAATGAGTTTTCAAGGACGGGAATACAGGTAAAGAGAAAAATATACTACACAAAGATAGCCCTAGCGACAGATACTAAAAATTACAACCTACACTAAAAAACTACTAGTTTTTCTTATCAAAAACAGAGAAGAATAATCAAAAATATACGACCTGAACCAGTAAGACAACCTCACAGCAGAAGCGGCAAATGAGATCTGGATATCTAGCGCCAGGCATCATGGGATATGGGGAGGCCTCGAGCCAGTAAACATCTCTTGAGCTTTAGAAGATGGCCGAGTCGGAGCCAAGGATCAGCTCCGAACCCAACCAGCAAGAATGAAGGCGAGAAAGACAACTTAACATCAAAGGGTCAGCCCTGCAATACCTGATCTGAAGGAATGCACCATGATAGGGCTGTTCTGCAAGCATTTATAATGAATACCTGGTAAGACATTGGTTGCTGGATAATTGACCATTGTGAAGCTGGAAGCCACTGTAATATTCTAATGTGAAATCTCACCAGCAGGACTAAGACTATAGCAGCTGCCATTGAGCCTAAAGCCTGTAAGACATGATGGGCGGCTATCTTGCTGTTCCTAAGTAGTTCATGTATTTGGCATTTAATCATTAGTACTCTGCATTGTAGAAGTCTTGAAACCATCTGATTTGTGTCCAAAATTGCTCCTAGGACCTCCAGTGTTTGTGCGGGTTCCAAGTGAGACTTTTTGTAATTTATTGCTATGCCTAGTTTTGTATAAATTGGAATAACAGAATATCTTTCCTGAATAAGTAGATGCCTGGTTGGGAAAGAAATGAGCCAGTAATCCAAATAGGGAAACACCCAGAATCCTTGTCATCAAAAGTGACCTGCTACCACTTTCATGCACTTGTTGAACACCCTGGTGGCTGTGATAAGACCAAAGGGCAGTGCTCTGAAGTGGAAATGACCGGCTCCCAGCTGGAAGCATAAATACCTTCTGGATTGCCTGTCCATTGTTATGTGGTAGTAAGCATCCTGAAGGTATATGGAGCACATCCAGTCATTCTGTTCCAAGAAATGAAGTATGGACTATACCGAGACCATTCGGAACTTGTCATTTCAAACCAACTTGCTTAATCTGCTGAGATCCAGAATTGTTCTCTAGTCACTTGTTTTCCTTGAAACTAAAAAGAACCTTGTGTAAGTACTGGATCATCTTTGATCTGGGGGGACCTCTTGGATGACTCTTTTTTCCAGAAGTTTTTGAATTTGGATAATTGCCTGATCCCTTTGACTGGGTGGAATGTCTGGAATTCTTCGGTTGAGGGGACGGTCTTGGGAGAATGGAATTAGATATCATATGGATATTATCCTCTGCACCCATAAACTGGTGATTGTGTCTAGCCAGGCTCTCCAGTGCAGGGAGAGTTGACCCCTGATTGCCTCCAGAGGTGGGCAATCGGGCCTCTTTTCAGGAGAGTTGGAAGGGTCTCCCAAAGAAGGGCTCTCTAGAGCTCTGGTTTTCTGAGCCTCTTCCACGAGGGTGGCATCTTCCAGAATTGCCCCCCTTCCCCATCTGCTCCTGGGGGAACTCTCTCTATGTGTGTCCTGGTAAGACCCCTGTGATTTCTTGACCCATATTTTGCCACCTCCTCTCTAACCTTTAGGATATGGTCTCTGAGGGGTGGAAAAACATATGTCCATGGAAAAAAAGGTCTTACCCTCCTTCTCACACCTGAATAGCATATCTTTGACCTTGGGACTGAAAAGTTACATTCCATCAAATGGAATGTTGATGAAATAAGACTTAAAGAGCTCTGCAAAGTTGCACAGGCACATCCAGGCATGCCTTCTCATTGATATGCTGGAACCAGCTGCTCTACTCCCTCCTCTGGCTGCATGAGCAATGAGCCTCATGGAAGACTTAGCTACAGAATGTAGGGTTGCATGAAACCTTCTCTCAGACTTCCTCAGCTACAGTTCCTTGAAGGGTATCTGACAGCTCTTTGATCAGATCCCTTTGTAACCTAGTAAAATGGGACATGTAATTCAGTGAATGCAAGGAAAAGGTCACTGAAGAAAAGACTTACTTCCAGCATCTATCCATCATCCTGGAATCCTTATTCTGAGGATAAACAGTGGAATTTTCTTCTGATAGTTCCTTTTTACTAGCTACTGCCACCATCATGGCATCTACTGCAACCCCTTTTGTCCAAAAAGCTTTGTCGGTTGGTACTGTGATAAACTTGCTTGGTCTCTGGGAGTTGACTCAATAGCATCTGGGCTCTCTCACACCCGCTGATAGATCAATTCTATAAGCTCATCAGCAGGCAGAGTGAACCAGGAGTTAGACGTTTGGGATCCAAAGACTGCCAGGTACACCGACTCCTCAGGTGAAGGATTACTGGACTCCCAACCACCTCTCTGTTTTAAAATCTTCAAGATGTCCCCAAAGGAAACATCCTCAGGAGGTAACCATGGGGATCCTTCTCCCTCATAGAGGTCAGTGTCTTCTGTGGCTGACTCCTCAGTGGAGTCCAAATGCTTCTTCTTGCAGTTCCTCTTCTAAGGGACCTCCACAGTGGGATACCCTGGGAAGGTTTCAGAAGAGGCAGGGGTACCTTGACAAGTATCCTGTGGCCTAAGGTCCCACTGTCCTTGTGGAACATCCTGGTCAGAAGAGGTGTGCAGGGGGTGTAAATGGGACTTAGGATCTGGGGGGAGGTGTGACTTCCTAGTTGCAGAGGCAACTATGGCCGTCTCCAGAGCCCAGAAAGCTGACTGCTCCTGAGTGGAAAGGGAGTCTGTCTCCAACAAGCCATGCTTGTGGGAAGGGGTCCTATCCAACTCTGAAGACAGCTTGCCCAAGGTTGAAGCCAGCACCAAACTAACCTGAGGGGAAGCCCTGAGATGCAGAGACTGCACAGAAGGTGTGGGAGTCGACCCCACTCTAGGTCCATCGGGCTTGCTATGGCTCCAGGAGCTCTCTGGCTCCAAGAAGGCTAAGTTTTGAGCAAACATCTGATCCAAGGAAAAAGACATCTTTGGATGTGAACAAGAAGTTGCTGGGTGCATGGGATCCAAGGGCTCTGAGACTTGCCCTGAAGTCAGATGAGGAACCAAAGGGGGAGTGGATGGCTTGGACAGAGCTAAGACCATTTGTGTCAAAGCTGAGGGGGGACTAAGTAATGTCCTGCATCCACAAAATTTTCTGACCATCTATTCCACATCTTCTTCTGAAAGGCTTCTGGTAGAATGGGAAGAAGTAGATGAAGGAGAACTTGGCCTGCTTAGAAAAGGAGATGGTACTCTCAAAGGCACAAGGTCCACCAAAGGGGAGTATCAAGTCTTTGACAGTGAGGTTATAGGCCTGAAAGGGCTGGAGATGAGATCCAAACAAAATGGATCTGGCCTATCAAGATCAGAGAGGCTTGGAGCCAAAGGAGCGGGATTCGAGCATGAAGTATTTGATGCTGGACCCCTGAGCAAGTATGGAGATGGAAGTTTTAGAAGATTTAGATCTCAGCTCCAAGGGATCTGATGGAGCCAAGGAAGGTCTCTTCTTCCCTCTATCAGCAGATTTAGAGGCAGAAGAAGCTGGGCTTGAATGAGCTGACCTAGGTTTAACCACAGATTTAGGGGTACCACCAGAAGTAGCCTCACTGAAAGTAAATGGTAATAACCCCCTGAGAATGTTTATTCTTCCTTTCAACCAGAACTCAGTGGTTGAAGGAATGACAGATTGCACAGTCTTCCTGAAGATGATGTGGGCTCAGGCAGTACACACATAGTGACCCACTGTATGGCATTTTGTGACCGCATTTAGTACATTTCCAGAAGCCCGCGGGGCTTATCTTGTTTCTCAGCCATGGTAAGAAAATAAAAAGTGGCTGAGAGCACACAAATGCACACACCCACACACATACAGAGACATGCCTACAAGTAAGGAACGGAAAAAATATATTCAAAAGTAAAGAATTATTTTTTTTATAAAAGATTCAGGAAACAATTCAGGAAAAGATACAAGCACAGATACCACTTAGAGTATAAGGAAGGGGAAATGGGAAGAACAGTAACCTAATAAAAATGGTTATTGTGGGTAAAAAGGTCTAAAGAGACAAACGGAGAGGAAAGAAACTACACTAACTACACAGAAAAGAATTATCTAAGGAAAAGATTGAGAAATTTGAATATATCACCTGAAAAATCCAAGAGCTTATGGTTAAGACCATATTTTCGCAAAGCAGCAAACAAGATCTGTGGTAACAGGGAGAGGTGCACTGTGGGTAAGGGGAGGTACTCAAGAGCTCTTTGGTTGCCACAAGCTTAGTAACAGCTGAGTCAGATCCAATGGTTTGGATACGAACTCATGTGAGGACAAAATGAAAAACTGACAATATCAGATCAACCATTTGTCAAAGCTAGAAACCAAATAAGCACTGCTACAAGCAGAAATTTCCACAGGAATTATGGTAAACACTGACAGAAATAAAATATAAAAATAAAAATTTTTAATTAAACTTAAAAATAGAAAGAGAATAATAAATCTAATAACAAAATGAGAGGAATGGATTTCCAAATGGGGGCATACCTGAGCAGTAAGCTGGAAAAATCAGCATTGGACCTGTGACAACTGAATGTTTCCCTCTCAGGATATGCTCAGACAATCAGCTGTCATAGGAAGGACAGGGAGCAGAGTCTGATCTTTTGAAAGCTGGCCAGTACTGGGTTATCTTGGCACATAACTCCAAATGCCACTGAGGAGTGAGAATGATGAACATTAAAACTTTTACCAGAGAGAAGGCAGTTTTAAATCAGGCTTTTAACATTTTTTTCCCCAAAAAAGTAAAAAGTAATGCTCCTGTTTAAAAGTTACTAATAGTAACATGACATTCAATACAAAGAAGTTAAGTACTTTCCAGAGCATTCCATCTGTGTTGTCAATTTTCATTCTTCCACAACCTGTGGGTTAGGATCCAATCCCTCGGATCTGATTCAGCCATTACTATAGTTCGTGGTAACCAAAAATTCTCGAGCCTACCCCTTACCCCACATGCATCATTTCTAAGATCCTCAGATCTTGTTTGATAATAGAAATAGAAACAAGGCCTAAAGGTCTTAAAACTCAGAGAGACTATATATGTACCGATAGTGTGGATATCTTCTTCTTCTTTCGGCTGCTCCAGTCAGGGGTCGCCACAGCAGATCAACTGTTTCCATTTCTTCCTCTCCTCTGCATCTTGCTTTGTCACACCAACCACCTGCATGTCCTCTCTCACCACATCCATAAACCTTATCTTAGGCCTTCCTCTTTTCCTGTTACCTGGCAGCTTCATCCTTAGCATCTTTTCCCAATATACTCTGCATCCCTCCTCAGCACATGTCCAAACCAACGTAATCTTGCCTCTCTGGCTTTGTCTCCAAACCTTCCAACCTGGGCTGACCCTCTAATATACTTATTCCTAATCTTGTCCATCCTCGTCACACCCAGTGCAAATCTTAACATCTTCAACTCTGCCATGTCAAGCTCAGACTCCTGCCTTTTTGTCAATGCCACTGTCTCCAACCCATATAACATAGCTGGTCTCACTACCCTCTTGTAGACCTTCCCTTTCACTCTTACTGGTACTCGTCTGTCACAAATCACTCCTGACACTCTTCACCACCCACTCCATCCTGCCTGTACTCTCTTTTTCACCTCTCTCCCACACTCACCATTACTCTGAACTGTTGATCCCAAGTATTTAAACTCATCCACCTTCGCCACCTCTACTCCCTACATCCTCACCATTCCTCTATCCTCCCTCTCATTCACACACATATATTCTGTCTTAGTCCTGCTGACCTTCATTCCTCTTCTCTCTAGAGCATATATCCACCTCTCCAGGGTCTCTTCCACCTGTTCCCTACTCTCACCACATATCACAATGTCATCTGCAAACATCATGGCCCACGGGGACTCCTGTTTGACCTCGTCTGTCAACCTGCCCATCACCATTACAAATAAGAAAGGGCTCAGAGCTGGACCTTGATGTAACCCCACCTCCACCTTAAACAAGTCTGTCACTCCCACTGCAGACCTCACTGCTGTCACACTACCCTCGTACATATCCTGTACCACTCTTACATACTTCTCTGACACTCCCGACTTCCTCATACAATACCACAACTCCTCTCTAGGCACCCTGTCATATGCTTTCTCTAAACCCATAAAGACACAATGCAACTCCTTCTAACATTCTCTGTACTTCTCCATCAACACTCTCAAAACAAACATCGCATCTGTAGTGCTCTTTCCTGGCATGAAACCATACTGCTGATAATTAATCATCACCTCCCTTCTTAACCTAGCTTCCACTACTCTTTCCCATAACTTCATGCTGTGACTGATCAGTTTAATCCCTCTGTAGTTACTACAGCTCTGCACATCACCCTTATTCTTAAAAATTGGTACCAAAACACTTTTTCTCCATTCCTCAGGCATCCTCTCACTTTCCAAGATTTCATTAAACAATCTAGTTAAAAACTCCACTGCCATTTCACCTAAACACTTCCATGCTTCCACAGGTATGTCATATGGACCAACAGCCTTTCCGGCCTTCATCCTCTTCATAGCTATCCTTACTTCCTTCTTGCTAATCAACTGCACTTCATGATTCACTATCCACACATCATCCAACCTTCTCTCCCTCTCATTCTCTTCATTCATCAGCCCCTCAAAGTACTCTTTCCATCTGCTCAACACACTCTCCTGACTTGTGTGTACATTTCCCTCATTATCCTTTATCACCCTTACCTGCTGCACATCTTTACTAGCTCTGTCCCTCTGTCTAGCCAATCGGTACAGGTCGTTTTCTCCCTCCTTAGTGTCCAACCTTTTATACAACTTGTCATACACCTTATCCTTAGCCTCCGCCACCTCTCTCTTTGCCATGCACCTCATCTCATACTCTTGTCTACTTTCTTCATCTCTCTGACAATCCCACTTCTTCTTTGCCAACCTCTTTCTCTATATACTCTCCTGTACTTCCTCATTCCACCACAAGGTCTCCTTGTCCTCCTTCCTCTTTCCAGATGTCACACCAAGCACCTTTCTAGCCATCTCCCTTACTAGCTCTGCTGTAGTTACCCAGCTATGCGGTAACTCTTCACTGCCACCCAGTGCCTGTCTTAACTCTTCCCTGAACATCACCTCACAATTACCATTTTTCAATTTCCACCATTTGATCCTTGGTGCTGCCCTCACACTCATCCTCCTCTTCTTGATCACCAATGTCATCCTACAAACCACCATCCTATGCTGCCTAACTACACTTTCCCCTGCCACCACTTTACAGTTTCCAATCTCCTTCAGACTGGCCCTTCTACATAAGATATAATCCACCTGTGTGCATCTTCCTCCACTCTTGTATGTCACCCTATGCTCCTCCCTCTTGTTATAATACCTATAAATACCTACAGTGGGGATATGACCTCCTAAAATCCACTCGCTCTTCCAGGAGTTAATTGGCAGGGAGTTGGTGGGTGGGGAGTTGAGGAAGAATGAAAATCAACAGAACAGATGGAACATTATGATGAGTACATAACATTATCTGATGTTGTCAATTTTCATTCTCTCCTTAACCTGTGGGACAGACTCTCCAGGTTCCCAGATACCTTAGATCATGGGAGAACTCATGGGAATATGTTCCTATGCACCATTGAACTGAATAATGCTCTACCCCTGGAGACCAGATCTAATTTGCAATGAGTAATAGAGTTATGGGAAGTCACCCAAGTTGCTGTTGCACAAGTATCATCTATGCATGTCCTGGACTGAAATACAGATGAGGTAGCCATAGCTCTAGTTGAATGAGCTAATTCAGGTTTTTGGTAGAGTAATACCGAACTTATCATATATGAAGGAAATACAATCTGTGAGCCATTTGGACTAAGTTACTTAGTCACAAGCTTTCTTAATTTCAAATGAGAGAAGGAGACAAACAGTTGGTCATATTTTCTAATATTCTTTGTCCTGTCATGGTCAAACACAGTTGTTTGTGGACATTTAATAAATGTAAACAATATTCACCTTTGCTAGAAAATTTTGGGAAGAACACAGGCAAATTAACAGCTTGGTTGATATGAGACTCGGAAACCACCTAAGGTAAGAAAGATGGATTTGTCCTCAAGGTGACTCTCTCTGTGAAAAATTAAGTATGGTGGTTGGCAATGATAAGGCTTGAATTTCTGAAATTCTTCTTGCTGAAGTAATAATGACTAGGAAAATAGCTTTCCAAGACAACAATTTTAGATTACACTCACTTGCCAGTTCAAATGGTAGTTAAATAATAGCTTGCAACACCAGATTCAAGTCCCAAGGCACAGTAGGGTCTTTAAAGGGAGGTTTTAAGAGAAGAGTTCCTCTCAAAAAGTCTTTACAAAGTTTGTGAGAAACAAGTGAAAAGTCTCGATATCCAATATGATAACTGGATATGGCTGCCAACTGTACCTTAACAGTAGAAGCAGATGCACCTTCTTTGAAAAGTAAGGCTAAGAAGTCAAGTATGCTATGAATAGGTGCTGAAAAGGGATCATCCTTATTCTGATGTGCCCAATAAACAAATCTCTTCCATTTACTGGTGCACAGTTTTCATGTAGATGGTTTATGAAAGGATAAAAGAATATGTCGGACAGGGGAGGAGAGCATAGGTTGTTTGGCTATTCACGGAATTGGAGAAACCAAGCTGTCAGTCTGATGCTTTAAATGCCCAGGTGAATCATGCCCATCGGGTAAGATAGGAGGTCTGTAGCTGGATCCAGAATCCAAGGTTGTTGAAGTATGTGAGGCCAAAGGAAAGAAAACCAGATCTGTTGAGGCCAGTAAGGTGCAATTAGGATTACTTTGCTCTTCACTGGCAGCTTTCTGAAAGAACTTTGGGATTAATGGAGTGGGAGGAAAGGCATAAAGGAGACTAAGAGGCCAGTTATGAAGAACAGCATCCCCTGGTGATTCCCCCTGAAGGGGGAATTAGGGCAAAGTAATTGCACTTGTTGTTTAGGGGAAAGGTGAAACGATCACAGCAAGGCGACCCCATTGGTGAAAAATCCTTTCTGCAACTGCCTGATTGAGGGACCACTCATGAGGCAGAAGGATACATCTGCTCAATTTGTTTGCAATCACACTGGACTTTCCTGGAATGTGTGTTGCTATGAGAAAATGGTTGGATGAGATCACCCATTGCCATACTCCCAGGGCTTCTTGCCACAATGGATAGGACCTGGTTCCTCCTTGTTTGTTGCTATACCAAACTACTGACATGTTGTCTGTTTGAATCACAGATGTTCCCAAAGGGAGTGCATTTGGAAGGCCTGCAACACTAAGAGCACTGCTCTCATCTCTAGAGCACTGATATGCAAATTGAGCTCTTCGGAGGACCAACTGCCCTGGACTGTTTTTCTCAGAAAATGCTCCCAACCCTAACTGGGAAGCATCCGTAGTCACTGTGCCCTTGGGTTGAGGGTAAATAAATGGACAACTTTGATGATTTTGGTCTGACTGTATCCACCATCTGAGATCTCTTTTGAATATGTTGGTGACTGAAATCAGGGTTGACACTGGTTAGTAAAGTATAGACCATTGTGTTGTAAGAAGCCATTGTAACATCCTCATGTGAAATCTGGCCAATGACTCTAAAGTTATTGAAGCCACCATGGATCCCAGAACCTGAAGGACCAAGCATGCCAAAATTTTGGAGATGCAAATTATTTTCATTATCTGTGTTGTTATTGTGTCCAGTCCTGACAAGGGAAGGGAGGCTATCATTGTCTTTGTGTTTAAGATTGCCCCTATAAATTCTAAAATCTGAGTTGTTCTAAGTGTGATTTTTTTTTTTGTTTTTTAATTTTATGGTCATCTCCAGATAAGAATGTGTCTGAAGAACCTGGAATCTTGCCTCCAGTAGTTGTTGTTTGGTCGGGGTGGAGATGAGCAAGTCTTCTAAATACGGAAACACTCTGAATCTCTGCAGTCTCAATCAAGTGAGCTGCTACTACTGCTATACTCTTGGTGAACACCCTGGGTGCTCTGGTGAGACCAAATGGCAGAACTCTGAGCTGATAATGACTGGCTCCCAGCCAAAAGCGAAGGAATCTTCTGGATCATCTGTTCATCTTCATATGACAGTACGCATCCTGAAGGTCTATGCAGCACATCCAGTCATCCTGTTCCAGAAAAGGAAAAATGGACTGAACTGTGACCATCTGGAACTTGGTATGTTGAACCAATTTGTTCAAAACGCTGAGATCCAAAATTGTTATCGAGTCCCCTGTCTTTTTTTTACTAAAAAGAACCTTGAGTAAGTTCCCAATTCTCTCTGGTCTGGTGGGACATCTTGGATGACTTTTTTTTCTAGCATTTTTTGTATTTGCAGTGCTGCTTGTTCCACTGACTGGGTAGAACACTGGGAATTTTTCTGTGAATGGGAGGAGAAAAGGAAGATGGTACAATATGATCTCTGGAAATGATCCTCTGCACCCATGAATCAGATGTTATTTGTAGCCAGGCTCTCTGCTGCAGGGACAATCAACCCCCAATTGCCTCCAGAGGAAGACAACCGGCTCTCCTTTTAGGAGCACTGAAAGGGCTTCCCAAAGACGGTATCTCAGGATCCCTGGTTTTGTGGGTCACCTCTGCCACAAGGGCTGTGTCTACCATTAGAATTCCCGCCTCGGCTGCTGGGGGAACTGCCTCCATGTATGTCCTGAAAACATCCTTGGGACTTTTTGAACCACATTTTCCCACTACATCTCTGATTCCTTGGATAGGATCTCTGAGGAGTGGTAAAACATATTCCCACACCAACAAGGTCTTTCCATCTTTCTTACATCTGGGGTCCTTTGCCTTGACCCCAAACAAGGATGTACCATCAAATGGAGCATTGATGAACCAAGACTTGAAGGGCTCCACAAAATCACACAAGTGCACCCAGGCATGTCTCCTTATGGAAACGTCTCCACCCACAACTCTCATCATCCCTTTGGCTACATGAGAAATAATCCTCATGGATGAATTAGAGATGGATTGTAGGGTAGCCAACTGAGAAGAGACAGATGCCTGCACCTCCTCAGAAATGGACACAGAAAGAGTATCTGAAAGTTCTTTAATCAGATCCCTCTGCGGTTTCATAAAATGAGCTAAGTAATTCAAAGACCATAAAGCAAAGGTTGATGAAGCATAAACTCGCTTCCCGGGTCTAACAATTGCTCAAGACTCCTTGTTGGGATGATGGATAGAGGAACTTTCCTTGGCAAGTTCCTTTTAGTTGCTGCCACCATGATCAAAGCATCAATAGGAAAACATTTAGAACAAAATTGCTTATCTTCTGGAGCTGTTTTAATTTTGTCTCGTCTCCGTGGAATCAGTTCAGTGGTATCAGGTGCCTTCCATACCTGCCGAGAGATCAACTCAATGAGTTCATCAGTGGGTGGAGTTACCCAGGAGGTAGACAGGCAAGTACCAGAAGCCTCCAGGTACACAATTTCCTTGGGCAAAGGACTTCTGGACTCCCAGTCACCTCTCTGTTTTAAGATTTATAGGATGTCTCTAAAGGAGGCATCATCAGGAGGAGACCTTGAGGATCCTTTGCCTTCATCAATGTTGGTGTTTTCGGTGATGGATTCTTCCAGGGAATCCATATGGTTCTTCTTGCACTTCTTCTTCATAGGGACCTCATCAATAGAATTCTCTGGTGAGGTATTGGAAGAAGATGGGACACCCTGTTGGGAAGCCTGGGGTTTTTGCTACTCACTCTTCTCATGAAGAGATAGGTTTAGGCTCTGTGCACAGAGGTAGGAACCATCTGAATGTCTGGAACAGACATGGCTCTCTCCAAGACCTTGAAAGCCAACCTCCCCAGAGAGGAATAGGACTCTGGCTCAGAAAGAAGAGACCTCTGAACCATAGTCTCTCCGAGGTCAAAGCCAGAGCCGAGCTCATCCACTATAAGGCTCTGAGGCATATAGAAGCCTCTGAAAACTTCAGAGTCACCTCTAAGGGCCAAGAACCAACCAGAGAACTACATCACCGAGAAGTCTCCAGTTCCAAATGGACAGAATACCTCAGAGCAACTCTCGAAGTTGAAGATGATAACAACTCTGGCTCCGAGGAAGACGGTGCCAGAAAATTCAGATCCAAGTACTCTGACGCTTCTGAAGAAGTCAGAGGAGGATGCAAGGTTGGAGTAGTTGAAATGTGAGGCTCCTTCCTGACCCAAGGGGTAGGGCCTGAAGGATCTGGTGTAAGTTCCTGCACCCAGAGAATTTTCCTCACCAATCTCTCCACATTGTCTTCAGTGATGGTGTTGGAAGAACGACTGGAAACTATGGAAGGGGACTTCAGTTGCCTTCAGTGACGGTGTTGGAAGAATGACTGGAAACTATGGAAGAAGACTTCAGTCTTTGCAAAAAGGGAGAAGGTACTCTAGACAAAACCGGGTCAATAGGAGGTGAATACCTAGTCTTTGGCAAGAAAATGACTCTCTGCACTGATTCAGGAGAAAGACCTTTTGGTTTCAATGATTTTGGTATTGAAAGAGAGTTTCTTCAATGAAGTTTTCAAGTCTGACTTAGATGCCAACCCCAAAGCCTGTCCAGAATTAGGTTCCGTGCCAATTGATCAGTCAGCACCGGTAATATATGTCTACTTTTACTCAGATCCAATAATGAAGTAGGAACCGAGTTTTTTTCTTTCTTAGCCATGAGGGCCAACGGGGAAGTCGGCACCGACACAGGTCTTTTCTTCAAAGAAGAAGGGCTAGAAATATCAGATTTGCCCTTATGTATTTTTTCTGAAAGGAAAGTTCCAAATAAGACCTCACTAAAAGAGGAAGCCCTTTTAAAATAAGTGTGTTAGTTCATTCATTTAAGGCTCTGTGAGAAAACCCATGACACTGAACAATCTTCTTGAAGGTGAAGAGTGCCGAAATAATATACACAGAGGTTATGGCCACATTTCTGACATTTTTTTAAAACCAATCGGTACTTTTTCCTTGCCAGCCATAATTCTCCACATAACAACCAACAACTGAAAGAAAGGGAAAAAGACAGTTTTTTTTTTTTTTTTGCAAAGGCAGTGAGGGAAGACAAAGGAATATCAACAATGATATACCAGAAATACTGTGGGTGTAACGAAAAAGACTACTAATGATAGTAGTTAGAGTACCGAAGTACAGAAAAAGAAGAAAAATAAGTCAGTTATAGTTTGAAGAGATTCTAAATAGTAGCTAGGTAAGGTTAATAACAGGATTTAGTAAGACGGGTGAAAGGGTAAGGATTTTGAAGAGAAAGTGACAATATACAAACATTCACAACTTATCTGCTCGAGAGCACTGATTAACCACATCTAACTCACATACGGTCAAATTACACCTGAGGTCCTTAAGACTGATGCATGCTGGGGTAGTTTGGAGTGAAATGGCCCCTTAAAATG
>NC_056728.1:877684748-877842800 GCF_019279795.1 Protopterus annectens | reverse complement strand
ATGCAGACACTGAGAAAAGCAAACTCAAGCAAATCAATAAATGCAGCACAGTTTTGTTAACTAAAACAAAATGCAGACACCAAGAAAAGCAATCTCAAGCAAATCAATAAATGCAGCACAGTTTTGTTAACTAAAACAAAACGCAGACACTGAGAAAAGCAATCTCAAGCAAATCAATAAATGCAGCAAAGTTTTGTTAACTGAAACAAAATGCAACACCAAGAGAGCAATCTCAAGCAAATGAATACATGCAGCACAGTTTTCTTAACTAAAACAAAATGCAGAAACCGAGAATAGCAATCTCAAGCAAATGAATAAATGCAGCACAGTTTTATTAACTAAAACAAAATGCAGACACTGAGAAAAGCAGTCTCAAGCAAATCAATAAATGCAGCACAGTTTTGTTAACTAAAACAAAATGCAGACACTGAGAAAAGCAATCTCAAGCAAATGAATAAATGCAGCACAGTTTTGTTAACTAAAACAAAATGCAGACACCGAGAAAAGCAATCTCAAGCAAATCAATAAATGCAGCACAGTTTTGTTAACTAAAACAAAATGCAGACACTGAGAAAAGCAATCTCAAGCAAATCAATAAATGCAGCACAGTTTTGTTAACTAAAACAAAATGCAGACACCAAGAAAAGCAATCTCAAGCAAATCAATAAATGCAGCACAGTTTTGTTAACTAAAACAAAATGCAGACACTGAGAAAAGCAATCTCAAGCAAATCAATAAATGCAGCAGAGTTTTGTTAACTAAAACAAAATGCAGACACTGAGAAAAGCAATCTCAAGCAAATCAATAAATGCAGCACAGTTTTGTTAACTAAAACAAAATGCAGACACCAAGAAAAGCAATCTCAAGCAAATCAATAAATGCAGCACAGTTTTGTTAACTAAAACAAAATGCAGACACTGAGAAAAGCAATCTCAAGCAAATCAATAAATGCAGCACAGTTTTGTTAACTAAAACAAAATGCAGACACCAAGAAAAGCAATCTCAAGCAAATCAATAAATGCAGCACAGTTTTGTTAACTAAAACAAAATGCAGACACCAAGAAAAGCAATCTCAAGCAAATCAATAAATGCAGCACAGTTTTGTTAACTAAAACAAAATGCAGACACCAAGAAAATCAATCTCAAGCAAATCAATAAATGCAGCAGAGTTTTGTTAACTGAAACAAAATCCAGACACTAAGAAAAGCAATCTCAAGCAAATCAATAAATGCAGCAGAGTTTTGTTAACCAAAACAAAACGCAGACACCGAGAAAAGCAATCTCAAGCAAATCAATAAATGCAGCAGAGTTTTGTTAACCAAAACATAATGCAGACACCAAGAAAAGCAATCACTAGCAAATCAATAAATGTAGCAGAGTCTTGTTAACTAAAACAAAATGCAGACACAGAGAAACGCAATCTCAGCAAATCAATAAAGGCAGCAGAGTTTTGTTAACTAAAACAAAATGCAAACACCAAGAAAAGCAATCTCAAGCAAATCAATAAATACAGCACAGTTTTGTTATCTAAAAAAATGCAGACACCGAGAAAAGCAATCTCAAACAAATCAATAAATGTAGCAGAGTCTTGTTAACTAAAACAAAATGCAGACACAGAGAAAAGCAATCTCAGCAAATCAATAAAGGCAGCAGAGTTTTAACTAAAACAAAATGCAAACACCAAGAAAAGCAATCTCAAGCAAATCAATAAATGCAGCACAGTTTTAACTAAAATGAAATGCATACACCAACAAAAGCAATCTCAAGCAAATAAATAATGCAGCACAGTTTTGTTAACTAAATCGCATTGCAGACACTGAGAAAAGCAATCTCAAGCAAATCAATAACTGCAGCACAGTTTTGTTATCTAAAACAAATAGCAGACACTGAGAAAAGCAATCTCAAACAAATCAATAAATGCAGCATAGTTTTAACAAAAACAAAATGCAGACAGCAAGAAAAGCAATCTCAAGCAAATCAATAAATGCAGCACAGTTTTAACTAAAACAAAATTCAGACACCGAGAAAAGCAATCTAAAGCAAATCAATAAATGCAGCACAGTTTTAACTAAAACAAAATGCCTACACCAAGAAAAGCAGTCTCAAGCAAATCAATAAATGCAGCACAATTTTATTAGCTAAAACAGAATGCAGACACTGAGAAAAGCAATCTCAAGCAAATTAATAAATGCAGCACAGTTTTGTTAACTAAAACAAAATGCAGACACTGAGAAAAGCAATCTCAAGCAAATCAATAAATGCAGCACAGTTTTGTTAACTAAAACAAAATGCAGACACAGAGAAAAGCAATCTCAAGCAAATCAATAAATGCAGCACAGTTTTGTTATCTAAAACAAAATGCAGACACCGAGAAAATCAATCTCAAGCAAATCAATAAATGCACCACAGTTTTGTTAACTAAAACAAAATGCAGACACTGAGAAAAGCAATCTCAAGCAAATCAATAAATGCAGCACAGTTTTGTTAACTAAAAGAAAATGCAGACACTGAAAAAAGCAATCTCAAGCAAATCAATAAATGCAGCACAGTTTTGTTAACTAAAAAAAAATGCAGACACAAAGAAAAGCAATCTCAAGCAAATCAATAAATGCAGCACAGTTTTGTTAACTAAAACAAAATGCAGACACAGAGAAAAGCAATCTCAAGCAAATCAATAAATGCAGCACAGTTTTGTTATCTAAAACAAAATGCAGACACTGAGAAAAGCAATCTCAAGCAAATCAATAAATGCAGCACAGTTTTGTTAACTAAAACAAAATGCAGACACAGAGAAAAGCAATCTCAAGCAAATCAGTAAATACAGCATAGTTTTGTTAACTAAAACGAAATGGAGACACCAAGAAAATCCATCTCCAGCAAATCAATAAACGCAGCACAGTTTTGTTAACTAAAACAAAATGCAGACACCAAGAAAAGCAATCTCAAGCAAATCATTAAATGCAGCACAGTTTTGTTAACTAAAACAAAATGCAGACACTGAGAAAAGCAGTCTCAAGCAAATCAATAAATGCAGCACAGTTTTGTTAACTAAAACAAAATGCAGACACTGAGAAAAGCAATCTCAAGCAAATCAATAAATGCAGCACAGTTTTGTTAACTAAAACAAAATGCAGACACCGAGAAAAGCAATCTCAAGCAAATCAATAAATGCAGCACAGTTTTGTTAACTAAAACAAAATGCAGACACCAAGAAAAGCAATCTCAAGCAAATCAATAAACGCAGCACAGGTTTTTTAACTAAAACAAAATGCAGACACTGAGAAAAGCATTCTCCAGCAAATCTATAAATGCAGCACAGTTAGTTAACTAAAACAAAATGCAGATACCAAGAAAAGCATTCTCCAGCAAATCAATAAATGCAGCACAGTTTTGTTAACTAAAACAAAATGCAGACACCGAGAAAAGCAATCTCAAGCAAATCAATAAATGCAGCACAGTTTTGTTAACTAAAACAAAATGCAGACACAGAGAAAAGCAATCTCAAGCAAATCAATAAATGCAGCAGAGTTTTGTTAACTAAAACAAAATGCAGACACCAAGAAAAGCAATCTCAAGCAAATCAATAAATGCAGCACAGTTTTGTTAACTAAAATGAAATGCAGACACTGAGAAAGGCACTCTCAAGCAAATTAATAAATACAGCACAGTTTTGTTAACTAAATCGCATTGCAGACACTGAGAAAAGCAATCTCAAGCAAATGAATAAATGCAGCACAGTTTTAACTAAAACAAAATGCAGACACCCAGAAAATCAATCTCAAGCAAATCAGTAAATGCAGCATAGTTTTGTTAACTAAAACAAAATGCAGACATCAAGAAAAACAATCTTAAGCAAATCAATAAATGCAGCAGAGTTTTGTTAATTAAAACAAAACGCAGACACCAGTAAAAGCAATCTCAAGCAAATCAATAAATGCAGCAGGGTTTTAACTAAAACATAATGCAAATGCCAAGAAAAGCAATCTCAAGCAAATCAATAAATGCAGCACAGTTTTGTTAACTAAAACAAAATGCAGACACCGAGAAAAGCAATCTCAAGCAAATCAATAAATGCAGCACAGTTTTGTTAACTAAAACAAAATGCAGACGTAGAGAAAAGCAATCTCAAGCAAATCAATAAATGCAGCAGAGTTTTGTTAACTAAAACAAAATGCAGACACAGAGAAAAGCAATCTCAAGCAAATCAATAAATGCAGCAGAGTTTTGTTAACTAAAACAAAATGCAGACACCAAGAAAAGCAATCTCAAGCAAATCAATAAGTGCAGCACAGTTTTGTTAACTAAAACAAAATGCAGACAGGAAAAAAACAATCTGAAGCAAATCAATAAATGCAGCACAGTTTTGTTAACTAAAACAAAATGCAGGCACTGAGAAAAGCAATCTCAAGCAAATCAATAAATGCAGCACAGTTTTGTTAACTAAAACAAAATGCAGACACCAAGAAAAGCAATCTCAAGCAAATCAATAAATGCAGCACAGTTTTGTTAACTAAAACAAAATGCAGACACAGAGAAAAGCAATCTCAAGCAAATCAATAAATGCAGCACAGTTTTGTTAACTAAAACAAAATGCAGACACCGAGAAAAGCAATCTCAAGCAAATCAATAAATGCAGCACAGTTTTGTTAACTAAAACAAAATGCAGACACTGAGAAAAGCAATCTCAAGCAAATCAATAAATGCAGCACAGTTTTGTTAACTAAAACAAAATGCAGACACCAAGAAAAGCAATCTCAAGCAAATCAATAAATGCAGCACAGTTTTGTGAACTAAAACAAATTGCAGACACTGAGAAAAGCAATCTCAAGCAAATCAATAAATGCAGCACAGGTTTGTTAAATAAAACAAAATGCAGACACTGAGAAAAGCAATCACAAGCAAATCCATAAATGCAGCACAGTTTTGTTAACTAAAACAAAATGCAGACACTGAGAAAAGCAGTCTTAAGCAAATCAATAAATGCAGCACAGTTTTGTTAACTAAAACAAAATGCAGACACCAAGAAGAGCAATCTCAAGCAAATCAATAAATGCAGCACAGTTTTGTTAACTAAAACAAAATGCAGACACTGAGAAAAGCAATCTCAAGCAAATCAATAAATGCAGCACAGTTTTGTTAACTAAAACAAAATGCAGACACCGAGAAAAGCAATCTCAAGCAAATCAATAAATGCAGCACAGTTTTGTTAACTAAAACAAAATGCAGACACAGAGAAAAGCAATCTCAAGCAAATCAATAAATGCAGCATAGTTTTAACAAAAACAAAATGCAGACAGCAAGAAAAGCAATCTCAAGCAAATTAATAAATGCAGCACAGTTTTAACAAAAACAAAATGCAGACACCGAGAAAAGCAATCTCAATCTAATGAATAAATGCAGCATAGATTTGTTAATGAAAACAAAATGAAGACAGCAAGAAAAGCAATCTCAAGCAGGTCAATAAAGGCAGCACAGTTTTAACTAAAACAAAATTCAGACACTGAGAAAAGCAATCTAAAGCAAATCAATAAATGCAGCACAGTTTTAACTAAAACAAAATGCCTACACCAGGAAAAGCAGTCTCAAGCAAATCAATAAATGCAGCACAATTGTATTAGCTAAAACAGAATGCAGACACTGAGAAAAGCAACCTCAAGCAAATCAATAAATGCAGCACAGTTTTAACTAAAACAGAATGCAGACACTGAGAAAAGCAATCTCAAGCAAATCAATAAATGCAGCACAGTTTTGTTAACTAAAACAAAATGCAGACACTGAGAAAAGCAATCTCAAGCAAATCAATAAATGCAGCACAGTTTTGTTAACTAAAACAAAATGCAAACACCAAGAAAAGCAATCTCAAGCAAATCAATAAATGCAGCACAGTTTTAACTAAAACAAAATGCAGACACCGAGAAAAGCAATCTCAAGCAAATCAATAAATGCAGCACAGTTTTGTTAACTAAAACAAAATGCAGACACCGAGAAAAGCAATCTCAAGCAAATCAATAAATGCAGCATAGTTTTGTTAACTAAAACAAAATGCAGACACAGAGAAAAGCAATCTCAAGCAAATCAATAAATGCAGCAGAGTTTTGTTAACTAAAACAAAATGCAGACACAGAGAAAAGCAATCTCAAGCAAATCAATAAATGCAGCACAGTTTTGTTAACTAAAACAAAATGCAGACACCAAGAAAAGCAATCTCAAGCAAATCAATAACTGCAGCACAGTTTGGTTAACTACAACAAAATGCAGACACATAGAAAAGCAATCTCAAGCAAATCAGTAAATGCAGCATAGTTTTGTTAACTAAAACAAAATGCAGACACTGAGAAAAGCAATCTCAAGCAAATCAATAAATGCAGCAGAGTTTTGTTAACTAAAACAAAATGCAGACACCAAGAAAAGCAATCTCAAGCAAATCAATAAATGCAGCACAGTTTTGTTAACTAAAACAAAATGCAGACACTGAGAAAAGCAATCTCAAGCAAATCAATAAATGCAGCACAGTTTTGTTAACTAAAACAAAATGCAGACACAGAGAAAAGCAATCTCAAGCAAATCAATAAATGCAGCACAGTTTTGTTAACTAAAACAAAATGCAGACACCAAGAAAAGCAATCTCAAGCAAATCAATAAATGCAGCACAGTTTTGTTAACTAAAACAAAATGCAGACACTGAGAAAAGCAATCTCAAGCAAATCAATAAATGCAGCAGAGTTTTGTTAACTAAAACAAAATGCAGACACTGAGAAAAGCAATCTCAAGCAAATCAATAAATGCAGCACAGTTTTGTTAACTAAAACAAAATGCAGACACCGAGAAAAGCAATCTCAAGCAAATCAATAAATGCAGCACAGTTTTGTTAACGAAAATAAAATGCAGACACAAAGAAAAACAATCTCAAGCAAATCAGTGAATGCAGCACAGATTTGTTAAGTAAAACAAAATGCAGACACAGAGAAAAGCAATCTTAGCAAATCAACAATTGCAGCAGAGTTTTGTTAACTAAAACAAAATGCAGACACAGAGAAAAGCAATCTCAAGCAAATCAATAAATGTAGCACAGTTTTGTTAACTAAAATGAAATGCAGACACCAAGGAAAGCAATCTCAACCAAATCAATAAGTGCAGCACAGTTTTGTTAACTAAAATGAAATGCAGACACCAAGAAAAGCAATCTCAAGCAAATCAATAAATGCAGCACAGTTTTGTTAACTAAAATGAAATACAGACACAGAGAAAAGCAATCTCAAGCAAATTAGTAAATGCAGCAGTTCTGTTAACTAAAACAAAGTGCAGACACCAAGAAAAGCAATCTCAAGCAATTCAATAAATGCAGAAGAGTTTTAACTAAAATAAAATGCAGACACAGAGAAAAGCAATTTCAAGCATATCAATAAATTCAGCAGTTTTGTTAACTAAAACAAAATGCAGACACAGAGAAAAGTAATCTCAAGCAAATCAATAAATGCAGCACAGTTTTGTTAATGAAAACAAAATGCAGACACTGAGAAAAGCAATCTCAAGCAAATCAATAAATACAGCATAGTTTTGTTAACTAAAACGAAATGGAGACACCAAGAAAATCCATCTCAAGCAAATCAATAAATGTAGCACAGTTTTAACTAAAACAAAATGCAGACACCAAGAAAATCAATCTTAAGCAAATCAATAAATGCAGCACAGGTTTGTTAACTAAAACAAAATGCAGACACCGAGAAAAGCAATCTCAAGCAAATCAATAAATGCAGCACAGTTTTGTTAACTAAAACAAAATGCAGACACTGAGAAAAGCAGTCTCAAGCAAATCAATAAATGCAGCACAGTTTTGTTAACTAAAACAAAATGCAGACACCGAGAAAAGCAATCTCAAGCAAATCAATAAATGCAGCACAGTTTTGTTAACTAAAACAAAATGCAGACACCGAGAAAAGCAATCTCAAGCAAATCAATAAATGCAGCACAGTTTTGTTAACTAAAACAAAATGCAGACACTGAGAAAAGCAATCTCAAGCAAATCAATAAATGCAGCAGAGTTTTGTTAACCAAAACAAAATGCAGACACTGAGAAAAGCAATCTCAAACAAATCATTAAATGCAGCACAGTTTTGTTAACTAAAACAAAATGCAGACACCAAGAAAAGCAATCTCAAGCAAATCAATAAATGCAGCACAGTTTTGTTAACTAAAACAAAATGCAGACACCAAGAAAAGCAATCTCAAGCAAATCAATAAATGCAGTGGACTTTTGTTAACTAAAACAAAATGCAGACATCGAGAAAAGTAATCTCAAGCAAATCAATAAATGCAGCACAGTTTTAACTAAAATGAAATGCAGACACCAAGAAAATCAGTCTTAAGCAATTCAGTGAATGCAGCACAGATTTGTTAAGTAAAACAAAATGCAGACACAGAGAAAAGCAATCTTAGCAAATCAACAATTGCAGCAGAGTTTTGTTAACTAAAATGAAATGCAGACACCAAGGAAAGCAATCTCAACCAAATCAATAAGTGCAGCACAGTTTTGTTAACTAAAATGAAATGCAGACACCAAGAAAAGCAATCTCAAGCAATTCAATAAATGCAGCAGAGTTTTAACTAAAATAAAATGCAGACACAGAGAAAAGCAATTTCAAGCAAATCAATAAATTCAGCACAGTTTTGTTAACTAAAACAAAATGCAGGCACAGAGAAAAGTAATCTCAAGCAAATCAATAAATGCAGCACAGTTTTGTTAATGAAAACAAAATGCAGACACTGAGAAAAGCAATCTCAAGCAAATCAATAAATACAGCATAGTTTTGTTAACTAAAACAAAATGCAGACACTGAGAAAAGCAATCTCAAGCAAATCAATAAATACAGCATAGTTTTGTTAACTAAAACGAAATGGAGACACCAAGAAAATCCATCTCAAGCAAATCAATAAATTTAGCACAGTTTTGTTAACTAAAACAGAATGCAGACACTGAGGAAAGCAATCTCAAGCAAATCAATCAATGCAGCACAGTTCTGTTAACTAAAACAGAATGCAGACACAGAGAAAAGCAATCTCAAGCAAATCAATTAATGCAGCACAGTTTTGTTAAATAAAACAAAATGCAGACACCAAGAAAAGCAATCTCAAGCAAATCAATAAATGCAGCACAGTTTTGTTAACGAAAACAAAATGCAGACACAAAGAAAAGCAATCTCAAGCAAATCAGTAAATGCAGGGCAGTTTTGTTAGCTAAAGCAAAATGCAGGCACTGAGAAAAGCAGTCTCAAGCAAATTAATAAATATAGCAAAGTTTTGTTAACTAAAACAGAATGCAGACACTGAGAAAAGCAATCTCAAACAAATCAATCAATGCAGCACAGTTTTGTTAACTAAAACAGAATGCAGACACAGAGAAAAGCAATTTCAAGCAAATCAATTAATGCAGCACAGTTTTGTTATCTAAAACAAAATGCAGACACCTAGAAAAGCAATCTCATGCAAATCAATAAATGCAGCACAGTTTTGTTAACTAAACAAAATGCAGACACTGAGAAAAGCAATCTCAAGCAAATCAATAAATGCAGCACAGTTTTGTTAACTAAAACAAAATGCAGACACCAAGAAAAGCAATCTCAAGCAAATCAATAAATGCAGCACAGTTTTGTTAACTAAAACAAAATGCAGACACCGAGAAAAGCAATCTCAAGCAAATCAATAAATGCAGCACAGTTTTGCTAACTAAAACAAAATGCAGACACTGAGAAAAGCAATCTCAAGCAAATCAATAAATGCAGCACAGTTTTGTTAACTAAAACAAAATGCAGACACCAAGAAAAGCAATCTCAAGCAAATCAATAAATGCAGCACAGTTTTGTTAACTAAAACAAAATGCAGACACTGAGAAAAGCAAACTCAAGCAAATCAATAAATGCAGAACAGTTTTGTTAACTAAAACAAAATGCAGACACTGAGAAAAGCAATCTCAAGCAAATCAATAAATGCAGCACAGTTTTGTTAACTAAAACAAAATGCAGACACCGAGAAAAGCAATCTCAAGCAAATCAATAAATGCAGCACAGTTTTGTTAACTAAAACAAAATGCAGACACCGAGAAAAGCAATCTCAAGCAAATCAATAAATGCAGCACAGTTTTGTTAACTAAAACAAAATGCAGACACTGAGAAAAGCAATCTCAAGCAAATCAATAAATGCAGCAGAGTTTTGTTAACTAAAACAAAATGCAGACACAGAGAAAAGCAATCTCAAGCAAATCAATAAATGCAGCACAGTTTTGTTAACTAAAACAAAATGCAGACACTGAGAAAAGCAATCTCAAGCAAATCAATAAATGCAGCACAGTTTTGTTAACTAAAACAAAATGCAGACACCAAGAAAAGCAATCTCAAGCAAATCAATAAATGCAGCACAGTTTTGTTAACTAAAATGAAATGCAGACACTGAGAAAATCAATTTCAAGGAAATCAATAAATGCAGCAGAGTTTTGTTAACTAAAACAAAATCCAGACACCAAGAAAAGCAATCTCAAGCAAATCAATAAATGCAGCAGAGTTTTAACTAAAACAAAATACAAATGCTGAGAAAAGCAGTCTCAAGCAAATCAATAAATGCAGCACAGTTTTGTTAACTAAAACAAAATGCAGACACAGAGAAAAGCAATCTCAAGCAAATGAATAAATGTAGCACAGTTTTGTTAACTAAAACAAAATGCAGACACCGACAAAAGCAATCTCAAGCAAATCAATAAATGCAGCACAGTTTTGTTAACTAAAACAAAATGCAGAACTGAGAAATGCAGTCTCAAGCAAATCAATAAATGCAGCAGAGCTTTGTTAGCTAAAACAAAATGCAGACACTGAGAAAAGCAATCTCAAGCAAATCAATAAATGCAGCACAGTTTTGTTAACTAAAACAAAATGCAGACACAGAGAAAAGCAATCTCAAGCAAATCAATAAATGCAGCACAGTTTTGTTAACTAAAACAAAATGCAGACACCAGGAAAGGCATCCTCAAGCAAATTAATAAATGCAGCACAGTTTTGTTAATTAAAACAGAATGCAGACACTGAGAAAAGCAATCTCAAGCAAATCAATAAATGCAGCACAGTTTTGTTAACTAAAACAAAATGCAGACACTGAGAAAAGCAATCTCAAGCAAATCAATAAATGCAGCACAGTTTTGTTAACTAAAACAAAATGCAGACACCAAGAAAATCAATCTTAAGCAAATCAATAAATGCAATACAGTTTTGTTAACTAAAACAAAATGCAAACACCAAGAAAAGCAATCTCAAGCAAATCAATAAATGCAGCAGAGTTTTGTTAACTAAAACAAAATGCAGACACAGAGAAAAGCAATCTCAAGCAAATCAATAAATGCAGCACAGTTTTGTTAACTAAAACAAAATGCAGACACTGAGAAAAGCAATCTCAAGCAAATCAATAAATGCAATACAGTTTTGTTAACTAAAACAAAATGCAGACACCGAGAAAAGCAATCTCAAGCAAATCAATAAATGCAGCACAGTTTTGTTAACTAAAACAAAATGCAGACACAGAGAAAAGCAATCTCAAGCAAATCAATAAATGCAGCACAGTTTTGTTAACTAAAACAAAATGCAGACACCAAGAAAAGCAATCTCAAGCAAATCAATAAATGCAGCACAGTTTTGTGAACTAAAACAAAATGCAGACACTGAGAAAAGCAATCTCAAGTAAATCAATAAATGCAGCACAGTTTTGTTAACTAAAACAAAATGCAGACACCAAGAAAAGCAATCTCAAGCAAATCAATAAATGCAGCACAGTTTTGTTAACTAAAACAAAATGCAGACACCGAGAAAAGCAATCTCAAGCAAATCAATAAATGCAGCACAGTTTTGTTAACTAAAACAAAATGCAGACACTGAGAAAAGCAATCTCAAGCAAATCAATAAATGCAGCACAGTTTTGTTAACTAAAACAAAATGCAGACACCAAGAAAAGCAATCTCAAGCAAATCAATAAATGCAGCACAGTTTTGTTAACTAAAACAAAATGCAGACACTGAGAAAAGCAATCTCAAGCAAATCAATAAATGCAGCAGAGTTTTGTTAACTAAAACAAAATGCAGACACTGAGAAAAGCAATCTCAAGCAAATCAATAAATGCAGCACAGTTTTGTTAACTAAAACAAAATGCAGACACCGAGAAAAGCAATCTCAAGCAAATCAATAAATGCAGCACAGTTTTGTTAACTAAAACAAAATGCAGACACCGAGAAAAGCAATCTCAAGCAAATCAATAAATGCAGCACAGTTTTGTTAACTAAAACAAAATGCAGACACTGAGAAAAGCAATCTCAAGCAAATCAATAAATGCAGCAGAGTTTTGTTAACTAAAACAAAATGCAGACACAGAGAAAAGCAATCTCAAGCAAATCAATAAATGCAGCACAGTTTTGTTAACTAAAACAAAATGCAGACACAGAGAAAAGCAATCTCAAGCAAATCAATAAATGCAGCACAGTTTTGTTAACTAAAACAAAATGCAGACACCAAGAAAAGCAATCTCAAGCAAATCAATAAATGCAGCACAGTTTTGTTAACTAAAACAAAATGCAGACACTGAGAAAAGCAATCTCAAGCAAATCAATAAATGCAGCACAGTGTTGTTAACTAAAACAAAATGCAGACACCGAGAAAAGCATTCTCCAGCAAATCAATAAATGCAGCACAGCTTTGTAAACCTAAAGCAAAATGCAGACACTGAGAAAAGCAGTCTAAATCAACTCAATAAATGCAGCACAGTTTTGTTAACTAAAACAAAATGCAGACACAGAGAAAAGTCTCAAGCAAATCAATAAATGCAGCACAGTTTTGTTAACTAAAACAAAATACAGACACCAAGAAAAGCAATCTCAAGCAAATCAATAAATGCAGCACAGTTTTTTTACCTAAACAGAATGCAGACACTGAGAAAAGCAATCTCAAGCAAATCAATAAATGCAGCACAGTTTTGTTAACTAAAACAAAATGCAGACACTGAGAAAAGCAATCTCAAGCAAATCAATAAATGCAGCACAGTTTTGTTAACTAAAACAAAATGCAGACACAGAGAAAAGCAATCTCAAGCAAATCAATAAATGCAGCACAGTTTTGTTAACTAAAACAAAATGTAGACACCAAGAAAAGCAATCTCAAGCAAATCAATAAATGCAGCACAGTTTTGTTAACTAAAACAAAATGCAGACACTGAGAAAAGCAATCTCAAGCAAATCAATAAATGCAGTACAGTTTTGTTAACTAAAACAAAATGCAGACACCGAGAAAAGCAATCTCAAGCAAATCCGTAAATGCAGCATAGTTTTGTTAACTAAAACAAAATGCAGACACCAAGAAAAGCAATCTCAAGCAAATCAATAAATGCAGCACAGTTTTGTTAACTAAAACAGAATGCAGACACCAAGAAAAGCAATCTCAAGCAAATCAATAAATGCAGCACAGTTTTAACTAAAACAAAATGCAGACACTGAGAAAAGCAATCTCAAGCAAATCAATAAATTCAGCAGAGTTTTGTTAACTAAAACAAAATGCAGACACAGAGAAAAGTAATCTCAAGCAAATCAATAAATGCAGCACAGTTTTGTTAATGAAAACAAAATGCAGACACTGAGAAAAGCAATCTCAAGCAAATCAATAAATACAGCATAGTTTTGTTAACTAAAACGAAATGGAGACACCAAGAAAATCCATCTCAAGCAAATCAATAAATGTAGCACAGTTTTAACTAAAACAAAATGCAGACACCAAGAAAATCAATCTTAAGCAAATCAATAAATGCAGCACAGGTTTGTTAATTAAAATGAAATGCATACACCAAGAAAAGTAATCTCAAGCAAATGAATAAATGCAGCACAGTTTTAACTAAAATAAAATGCAGACACTGAGAAAAGCAGTCTCCAGAAAATCAGTAAATGCAGCAGAATTTTAACTAAAACAAAATGCAGACACCGAGAAAAGCAATTTCAAGCAAATCAATAAATGCAGCAGAGTTTTGTTAACTAAAGCAAAATGCAGACAACGAGAAAAGTAATCTCAAGCAAATCAATAAATGCAGCATAGTTTTAACTAAAATGAAATGCAGACACTGAGGAAAGCTATCTCAAAGCAAATCAATAAATGCAGCAGAGTTTTGTTAACTAAAACAAAATACAGACACTGAGAAAATCAATCTCAAACAAATTAATAAATGCAGCAGAGTTGTGTTAACTAAAATGAAATACATACACGAAGAAAAGCAATCTCAAGCTAATCAATAAATGCAGCACAGTTGTGTTAACTAAAATGAAATTCAGACACCAAGAAAAGCAGTCTCAAGCAAATCAGTAAGTGCAGCACAGTTTTGTTAACTAAAACAAAATGCAGACATCAAGAAAATCAATCTTAAGCAAATCAATAAATGCAGCACAGTTGTGTTAACTAAAATGAAATTCAGACACCAAGAAAAGCAATCTCAAGCAATTCAATAAATGCAGCACAGTTTTGTTAACTAAAACAAAATGCAGACACTGAGAAAAGCAATCTCAAGCAAATCAATAAATGCAGCACAGTTTTAACTAAAACAAAATGCAGACACCGAGAAAAGCAATCTCAAGCAAATCAATAAATGCAGCACAGTTTTGTTAACTAAAACAAAATGCAGACACAGAGAAAAGCAATCTCAAGCAAATCAATAAATGCAGCACAGTTTTGTTAACTAAAACAAAATGCAGACACTGAGAAAAGCAATCTCAAGCAAATCAATAAATGCAGCACAGTTTTAACTAAAACGAAATACAGACACCAAGAAAGTCAATCTCAAGCAAATCAATAAATGCAGCACAATTTTGTTGACAATCACTGATAACAGATTAAGTGCAACAAATATATTATAGGCTTTCTATATTCAAATGGCTATCCTATCAGTCACAGCTAGGCCATAAAGAGCAGCTAAGATACTGATACTGTCTCACAGAATTGTAACTCCTTATAGAGTAGCATAAAGGAAAACTTAAGAGCCTCAGAGAATAAGATAACACAGAAATCTGTGCTCATACTTTGGGTAGGCTGACGTCAAAAAAAGGCAGACCAACCCTCAATATGAAACCAGCTGAACTGAATCTGTACATGAATGTTAAACTGGCATTTTGTGCAGTCAGAAAAGGATGACTGGCCATATGTATGACATAACTTATTTCCCAACATAGCACTACCATTGCCAACACATGCCACACAACATGACATCATGCCAGTGGGACAGCATGACAACTGTCATCCAAAACACATGTGCAATGACATGTCTTGTTACACATACATGATATGGCACTACACAAATCTTAACCATATCACTGTGGTATTGCTGGACTGTGAACATCTGTTGTTTGCAAGTTTTTGTCCATAAAACACATGCGGACAGGGTAATAGTTGCAGCAGTAGATGCATGCTAACTGCCACAATGCATGGACAGCTAAATGTGGAAGGAAAGTGTAATGTGTTAATGTCTGTTATGTGTATTGTATGTTTTCACATTTAACACTCAAGCATAGCAGCTGAATGGTATGCATGCACAAGATTGCATATATAGTCCAATCAATTATGTGGCAAACAGCATGTTGGCAGCATTACACATTTGGAGCAGACAATGTGTCCACACCTGAGAGACCACCCTGAAGAGGATGAACATCATGAATGATCTCCTGGGCTACCTCCTTGAATGAGTTCTGCATAGCCCTTGCCATACCCTGGAAAAATTCCCCATCATATCCCTCGTCTGTGTTTGAAAGGCATCAGTCACCATTTCCCAGATCTGCTCCCAGTAATTGTCTTGTTTCAGGTGCATGACATCATCTCCTGTGGAGAGCAAGAGGGTTGATGGCACATGCAGGTCATGCTTCCTTGTCATTATCTTCTTCTTTGTCATGGTCATCATTTGGTCTGGTATGTGCTCATCTCTGATATCTGATTGGTGAGCATCCGCAGGTCCCATGCTCTATCAAGGTGAGTAGCAACACAAGACAGAAAGTACATAAGCATACCTGATACTGCATAACTACATAACGTATCTGTGAAGACTGGTAGAGAAGGGTGAAGGCTGGCAGCCTAGTCAAATAGAATTTGATACATATTTCTGGAATTTGTAAATATAAATGCAAAATACTGGCTTCTTTCTTAAATGAAAAAAAAAAACACTGTAAAATGTGAACTTCAAGATTTTAGCAACATTGCCATCTGCTGTAAGGAAAACTAAGCCAAGCATTTCAAATGTTCTTTGAAATTAAAATTATGTTTTGTATGTCCTTTGAAGTTAGAATTTGGAGTTGATGAGTCTGGAGTAAGCATCCTGCCTATTGTTTTAAGGCTAAAATTAATGACCAGAATTTACATGTGGAATGTCCTTTATTGCTCTAAGTGCAAAATAATGTAAATGCAGTTCTGTGTGGCCTGGGAACCAGGAAAGTGTAAACAAATGATGTAATGTTTTATCAGAACTGTAGTTTCAATTTAAACAGTGAGAACTAAAGATTATTAAGCATTTTTTGTCTTCATATCCATCTCATCAGCACTCTGCCTTTGTCTTAAGTTATTTCAGAAGTATGTTTTCTTGTAGTAATAGCTAGGAAATTAGAAGAAAGTTAGACTAAGTGTTTTTCTGTTATGTCAGAACTGTACTACTGAATTATTTTAAGTTTCTGTGTGATCTCTGAACTCTTGAATAACACTGTGGTATAGTAGTTTTGTCTTGTGTTTTAAGTATTTATTATTAAATATTTTAAAAACATTTAACCCGTGGCTGGTTTGTGTAGAGATAAGTAAGCTCTAGAGTACATTGCATGCTTATAAGTGATCCTGAACTAAGCCACTCTAATAAGCCTTAAGACTGATTAGCCACACTTACCAATTGGATAATAATATTGCACAGCAATAATTGGACACCCATTTAAGGGCCTTTGGGTAGCTGATAATCATTAGCTGGTGGTGGTAGTGATTACTACCGTATAGTCTGAGTAAAGGGGCACAGCTGGAGTATCTGTGTCAGCCTTTCCCAGGAGTGTCTGTGAAGTTGTATAAATACTTATCTCAAAGTGTGTGTGTGTGTGTGCGTGTGTGCGTGTGTGTGTGTGTGTGTGTGTGTGTGTGTGTGTGTGTGTGTGTGTGTGTGTGTTTGTGTGTGTGTGTGAGCTACTTGGGCAGGGACACGAAGCACTGGTTGGACAGAGAGGGTACTGGAGGTTAGCTTACCAGCTAAGCTGAGATCTAGACCCTACAGCTGTGCCAGTGGGGAGTCTTATTGGGGACCTGGGAAGCAAGGGAGTGACTAGCCCCAGACTGACTGTGATCTCTGTGTGCACTTACAGGAAATTGTACTACTGTGTGCATTTGTTATCCTTTCCTCTTATATGAGACACCCTCTCTGGTGTTAGTGGTGAGGATTGATGCTCCTTGATTGTTGGGCCAGGGCACGGCTGTCACAGTATCTACTGTGACACAGTGAACAGGTAGAAAACAGTCAGTATGAAATCTTAGAATATGTTATGGCCATAGGCAAGTGTATCACCATATGCAATGTATGTCAGTAATCAAAACCAAAACAGTGAAAACCAAATGTCTATTAAGCCACACATTCCTGTGAAATTCAGAGCTGACATTAAACTGAAACTGATCTGCACATATGCAGTCTAACAGACATTAAGTAACATCTTGTTGACATGTGATGTCTGCATATAAGAATAAAGGTATATCAGCATATATTGCAAGTGTCATTAAAAATACATTCTCAGATGAAATGGCCTGAAATTATTATGTAGGACAATTATAGTAAACAGTTTTGCTACTGGTGGATGTCTCTTCATGCATACAATACCTTTTCTATGTCCTATTTCTGTACTTATGGATGTTTCCAGTACTGGAACATGTCAGGGCCACTGTATCCATCACATAATGTGAGCAGCTTACACCAGGCCATGCTTGGCATGTATAGCATAGCATACCAGTGGAAATCTTGACATTACCTGAACACTTGTTTATCAGTCATCATTATGCATGACAAGCATACACAAAGCCAGCATACTTACATGTCCTGACATTTGAAGAGAAGCATGCCATGACACTGTGTCATGCAACAGTCACATGAGTATACATTGCAAAACAACACTGTGAAAATGACAACATAACACTAGTAGAAAACCTACACTGTTTATTACTTGTGATGCATGTCTCAGTAAATTGGTCAGCTGACTGTCTGAGAGAATAACACTATTTCCACATTTTTTGTATTGTATGTGTGCCCTGCACATTTATACTGGTGTGTATTCCAGGTGTCTGTGCATGTAATGAGTCATATTAACAGCCACCAATTAACATATTAGTATAATGAAAATATAATGAGAAGACAGTCCTGAGGGAGAGATATAAAAGCCATATGTAAAACAGCTGACAAGGCAACATGGTCATTGGCTGACCCCACATCAGGTTTTGGAATGCAGCACAACACACTAGTAATAATGTGCAATTATAAATACAGTGACAGCCTGTGACACGTGCAAATATAGCATATATCATACAAATAGTATTGTCTGTCTACAAATGTATCAGTGCCCCACATACATTTATTAGTAATCACTACCCTGCAAAATGGAAACAGCATGATGCTGCTTGCTGATTATGTAACAGAGAATTCAAAATTAACAGGAATGCCTATGTGCAGAAGTATTTCTAAGCAGAGGATACATGTATGTTTAATCAAACCATCAAAGATGCTGTAGGCAGATGCCATACCCATGTTGAACTAAAGGGCATGCCAGACAATCCCCCATGACAGTGCGAACACTGACAAAGGAGACACACGTTCAGTATGTGAATAGGTAGGCTATGCACAACAGATTAGTCACTGAGAACCACATCCACACATGTAAGTGTGCCAACACATACATTACAAACAACAGGTAAAACACTATTAACTTGTATGTGAAACATCCCCATCAAAAGCACTGTGATAGTTACATATACTGTAAATGACTGTCATCTAGACTGTGGTCTACACTTCAAAACTTATCTTCAGCAAACATGGCTTGTTGCTAAATCATATGCAAATGTAGTTTTAGGTAATTCATACTTATAAACATAAGTATTGTCTGACTATTGCACCCACCTTAAAGATGCATGATGGATATACCTGCATTATAAGTGGTATACATAGTAATGTCAAAAATATGAGCCTATAACAATGATCACATCTATTTTATTTACAAAATCAGACAAAGTAATCTACATACCTCTATCCCTGCACTCCTTGTCCAGCTTGTGCATCTGCTCAATGCACATGGCACTGTTGCGAATGCACTCCTCATCATCTGCAAGAAGTAAAAAGCATGTATGAATGATGTAGGTGCAAAATAACACTGATATACATTGCTCAGCTTATTTTCTCTAAATTTTAAATTGAAGAGCATTACATAACGTCCATACACAGTTTGGAATGTTATACTCACACACAGTCCTTGAAATATTGGAACAGAGTTGAACTTAGATCGGAAAACCTGAGATTCAAATCTGCATCTCTAAACTATATCCACACTCTAATCCTGACACCTACCTGCATAGCTAATCCATCTTGCCTGAGACTGTATGGCAGAAATACAATGAAAAGAACTGGAGGTATAAATGTGAAGGGATGGAGTACTAATAGGGATTACAGTGTATGCTTTACAAGATGTAAAATGTGCTGTGCATTTATGTAAATAAAATTTCAAGCATGAATGCATGTCAGCACAGTGGTTACAGTACAAAAACACATCTGTAAACTTTCATACCTCAGACAGTGGAACACTGTCATTTAACACATAGCAGATGTTAACAGACAACTAATTTCTGTGCATCATGGCCACATTAATGTGTATCATGTGGGAGGATATAAAATATGCACAGATATTTATTGTCAAAGTACAAATTCTAACTCCAAATTATCCATGATATCAGGGGATATCCCTTTTCTACAGTCCAAATGTATATCTGACCATCTCTCAGCCTCCAAATGTAAGTACGAGAAGGTTGTTGAATGCAAATCAATAAGTAATGACACAGTTGTACATGAAATTCAAGTTGCAAATGTTAACATATTCCACATTCTTTTTGAAGAAATATACCAGTATGTTCAAAGCTTTACACATAAAATTGTTGTAAAACATGTGCTACTGGTAGAACGTTATGGATAATGGAGATATTCTTAGAAATCCAAGGAATAAACAAGGTAGTCATAGGCGTGCTCAAAATAACTGTTAGTATCAATAAGCAGGTGTGTAGAGCAGCATTTTAAACAATTTTAGAAGGATACAATGATCAGAATATAATGAGAGTTGTCCCCTATGTGGATATGAACCCACACTTAGGTAAAATGTATACATTGTGGCCTGTTGCTTTACAGTTTGAGCTAACAGCCATCACACTTTATTTCTTAACAAACCACTATTAACTGTGTGTATCCATATACCTGCGGATAAAAGATGAATATGGAAACATCCAACACATAAATGCTATAAGCCCTCATGCTCAAAAAATCGGCAGATATCATCAAGTTTTACAACACAGAAGATATGTATAGACGGTACTTACATATTATAGCAACCAGATTTGTGACATTTGATAATTGCTGTTGTTTTAGTCAAACATTTTTTAAGCATAATCATGTTTGCTTAACTGTTAAAAGGTCTTCTGAAATGTTGGTGATGGGTTTGAAAGATGAATAAGGGATAAAATTCAGGTTTGTGTGAGCATACTTTAAGAACATCAGGCAATGAATACAGTAAACATGTTGGTTGAGTGAGTGCGTATGATGGGTTGAAAGGAGTGTGGGGAAACACAATGAAATCTGACTTGTCCTGTTTTTTCTACATAATCCTCAACATTTCCAGTGACCCATCAAACATCTGCCTGTCCTGTGTGGATGCCATATAATGTCTAAGATACAGGCAGATAAAAATACTTCTTTAACACAAAAGACAGCCAGAATGACATGTCTATTCATATGTTATATTCTGTAGTGTTTTGCTTTTTGCAAAAGTTAAGGAAGATATTTGAAAGGAAATTTTAAGACAGAATCGCAATAACACGTAAAGGTTTTCAAAATGAATGATACTGATTGATATTGATAGGACTAAAAAAAGTTATTTAGGAGTTAGTATTCACACATAGACAGGTAGACTAGGCAGTACTGTCAATGCATTACAGGTTATGGAGGAATGCATAGTCATCAGCAGCCTAGGCGCTATAGGCGTCAGTGATATACAACCACACTGGATATGTGAAATGATGCCCTTATATGTTGGAAAACAGAAATATCTACAGTGTTCATTATTATGTACATGATAAACATTATTAAACACACAGCCAAAATGAAGCCGTGCAACCTGTCTTCGTGCAGGAGGATTTGTTTGACTGAAACATTATTAAACCCCAGGTGAATTGAATGTGTAATTACATGGAGAACATCACCTTACCTTCTGAATTATCCAGATGAGCTAATTGTCAAAACAGCTAATGAATGGTTTTAAAAGGCATGTATCTGATATGTGGGACACAGCTATATATCTGAATTCCTTAGGAATGTTCAGGTATATGTAGGATTGTAACATTTACTGTAAGCATCCACTGGCTGTCTTGGTGACCCTCTGATGAAGCTACTTTGCATCCCTCCAAAGCAGGTTATTGTGGTTTTGGTGAACCTGCACTCCAGTCCAGTAGATTCCAGAACATTGTCATTGCTCCCTCATAGTCCAATTCCATATGTCGATCATTGCAAAGTTCCATGCTGGCTCTCATGCAATGTGCCACTTCAGCATAGATGGTCAGCATCTGGATGGTCTCCTCCTCAGTGAAAATAGGCACCCAGACACTTGAAGCCTCCTGGAAGTAGCCATCTTGATGAAAATGTAGATAAGTTGAATAGGTCACAGTTTAATAAATTGTTCACTGAGATCTCACTCAGTTAGCAGGTAGCAATGGTCTGATCTGTAAATGTATCAAAATTGCAATTTAAAGGGGCACTTATGACATAGTATCAGATCATTGGAAGATGAAGAGCATGTGCTACATATGGTCCCTTTTAAAAGTACATATTGGGTATTTGCACAGAACACCTTCCTGTTATGCTGAACTACTGATTAATGCACCAAAGTTCGAGAATATATGTGCACATGTGCAAATAGAATTCGAAAACCTTGCATTTTAATGAACCTCATTAATTATGTATGGTGCAAATGGGACATAATAGATGTATGCATATAGCTTGTCTTACTTTCAGGTATATCTGACTCCTAGGTAGCAGCAAAGGTAATTTTGCATCTGCTAACATTGCTGTGTTGGGATATGGTTTCCTCCTTATACATCTCCTTATAAGTCTCCAGCTGCTTTTATCTTTAGCTACATTGTGTGCAGCAAACAATGAGCAAAGGGGAATACAAATATAAAAGAGAATAAAATCTGCCATTGCAGACTAGTAAGCAGCATACAACTTCTATCTGTGGTGTATTCCTACACGTAGTTTTTTCTTGGAGAAAACTTCCAGTCCTTGAACAAGGGTGCCTGTATGTTTACCTTATTTCCTTGGCTGTCCTTGATAATTAGCTAGGTTTAGTAGAGTCCCTTGGGTTCTCCCCTGCTACTTTAAATTCCAATTGAAGGTTTCTCTCCTTTCCCCCACCCCCAGGTGATTGCTCAGGTACAATGCACAAAAAGTTTTAAAAACCCTGGATGCCATATTTGCTCTAATTGCAGCTGAAAGCCCTCCAGGTGTAGCATGTCTAGTAAGTGATAGTATTATTTTTCTTTTTCTCAGTGATGTATTCCACACTGTAAACTCACTGCCCCTGCATCGAGTAGTACAGTAATTTCTCTCTAAGGTAGCTTTCCAGTTTTTTTTATTTTTGCTGGTATAGTTTATATTTGGATATTAGAAGCTTATGTTTTTATTTTTGCTTGCTCCCAATTTCAGTAAACCTGATTAAGAGTTCCTCTGAATGATAGTGCTACAGTAGAAATACTCTTTCTTTTTTAAGTGCTGAATGATATGTATGGTAAACCTGTGAAACTGCTACATTGTTGCAATATTGTCTGGTAATAGTATATTCCAACTAGTTACACTGCTGCTACTGTATGTTCTGTTTCTGTAAGTTAAACATACATTGTAAAGTGCAAAATGATATTTATGGTAAACTGGTGAAACTGCTACATAGTTGCAATATTGTCTGGTAATAGGATATTCTAACTAGTTATACTGACAGCTGCTAAATAAGACTGGTTGCACAGTCTGAATGTATTTCTCTTGATTACTTCTAATAGGCTATGTTCACTTGCTCTGCTTTCTGTACAATTTTTATGATTGTTGTGCTTATTTTGATGTCCTTATTTTATTGCTTTTAGTCTTACATTCTTTTATTTTCTCTTCTTTGCAACTTTTGGAGCCACTGAGGATCTGATCGCTTTGACCCCCCCCCTTGTGTGAGCAAGGAATCCTCTCACTCCAGCTAAAAGCAAAGAAAACTCTAACCAGCAATCATCCAAAAATAGACTGCAGCCCCTGGTTTAACTCCAAGAAGCTTGTTGTTGCCACTTGTGTAGTGTAGGCGCCAGCTTTTGTAACTACTGTTATGCCTTGTTAAAATCTGTTACAGTCAGTTAGAGTGCATATACCAGGGGCAATAGCTGCAAACCTTCTTCCTCTTAGCCCACCGGCACACCTTTCATCTGTTTCACTGTTGATAATTTGTTATATATGAAGGTATTTATCCCCTCTCAATAGGCATAGCCTTCAGTCCCTCCTCCTCAATACTTGTTCTTCACTAAACACCAAACAGAGATGCAAAGTCTCCAGCTGCTTTTATTTTTATCTTTAGCTACATTGTGTGCAGTAAACAATGAGCAACGGGGAATACAAATATAAAAGAGAATAAAATCTGCCATTGCAGACTAGTAAGCAGCATACAACTTCCACCTGTGGTGTATTCCTACACATAGTTTTTTCTTGGAGAAACCTTCCAGTCCTTGAACAAGGGTGCCTGTATGTTTACCTTATTTCCTTGGCTGTCCTTGATAATTAGCTAGGTTTAGCAGAGTCCCTTGAATTTTCCCCTGCTACTTTAAATTCCAATTGAAGGTTTCCCTCCCTTCCCCCACCCCCAAGTGATTGCTCAGGTACAACGCACCAAAGGTTTTAAAAACCTTGGATGCCATATTTACTCTAATTGCAGCTGAAAGCCCTCCAGGTGTAGCATCTGTAGTAAGTGTCCCTGGACTAGCTGATAGTTTTCTTTAGCTAAGTTCTATATGGAAGGTGTAGCCCCGCTCCGTTTGCTCCGCTCACTTCACTCCCGACCCCCATTCCCACCCACCCCTTATCATTACCTTTATACCTATCCATACAACCACACCTCCTCACTTCCTCCCTAATCCCCCACCTTTCTACTTCCTGTTCTCATACTACCTCTCTTCTTTGCTCTTCCCCACACTTACCTGCTATCCACTATCAAAAACTACTATATCTTACTACCACCCCTTCCTCTCATCCTCTGTTCTACATCCCATAAAGTGACATGTCACTTACAACTCAAACTATACTCTTACCTTCTCTACTCCTTATACTCTAACACCTCATCTCCTATCACTCACAATTACCTACTCCCCATGTCCATCACTCAAACACCACTCTTAACTCAAGTACTACACCACAACCCTATCTACTAATTTGTCCCTCCATCCTTCCCCCCACCACTCCCATTCCTAAAATAAAAATATCTCCCCCCTCCCCTTTAAAACAAAAAAAATCTACTTACTCAAATTAAAACCCCATTACAAACCTCTACTTCTATCTGGTGACATTCATCCTAACCCAGGCCCTACAGACACTACTCTGAACAATAACCCCCCTGTATCTAAACATGCCCCTCCAACTCAGAAAAACAAGTACAATTCTGCTCTATCAATGTCAGGAGCCTTGTAAATAAAGTTCAAGAACTCCATGCTTGGATAGCTAACTATACTCCTGACATAGTTACCCTAACTGAAACATGGTTAAAAACCACACCATCTGGACAGTGAAATCATCCCTCCTGGCTATAATATCCTTAGATTAGATCAGCCTAAAAGAAAAGGAGGAGGAGTCTCCATACTCTGCTCCAATTGTCTCTCCCATATCAGTCCCATACTAGACTTACCCCCCTTCTCACCAGCTGAACTCCTATTGACCAACTTCAAACTTAACAGTTTCAACACCATAACTGTCGCAGCAATCTATATTCCCCCCTGATGATAATATTAACATACTTGAGAACATCCTTTCTCACCTCTCACATATCATCCACAATGAAAGAATTATACTGGGAGATGTTAATATTGATTGGCTTTCAATACAAGCTCCCAACACTACTTCCTGTATAAACCTACATGGGTTTGAACAGCTAATCACAGCCCCAACCTGCATTAATAAATCTCACCTACCTGGCTCTCTTCTTGACTGGATATTGGTCTCCCATCCTCAAAACTATCATAACTCCCAAACCCTTCCAAATGTCCTCAGAGACCACTGCCCTATAACAGTTACCAGACATACTCACCACCTTACCACACCTAACAAATTTATTACCACCTGCTCACTTTCTCATTTCTGTCCTAACTCCTTTATTCACCAACTCTCCAAAATTAACTGGTCTTACCTCACCACTCTTCCTTTAGATGAAGCTGTCCACTCCTTCAGCACTACAATCCTAAACATTCTTAACTCCCTTGCTCCTCTTCGCACAATTAGAATCAAATCTAATACTGCTTCCTGGCTCACTAAATCTACCAGAGCCCTCATGAAAGACCGGGATAGGATTTGGAAAATGTGGACTAAAACTAGGACCCCTTCTCTTCTTCAGAAATATAAAGAACTCAGAAATAAAATAAAAAAATCATCCATTATGACAAAATAAGCTTCTATGCCAATCCTCCCTCTACTCTTAAATCAGACCCAAAGAAATTCTTGAGATCTATTAAACAGACTCTTCATCCAGGAAACCCTTCCTCTCCTAGCCCATGTCCCAGTGAAACACCTGAAGACATAGCCAACAAATTTAACAATAATTTTATAAACTCAATAACCTCCATAATAAATGATCTCCCCCTAGAAACAACACTAGCACCCCCACAAATGCTATACCTCTTCCAAACCCTCCTAACTCCTTCTCTCTAAAAGCAGTATCAACTAAATATGTAAAGCCATTACTCTCTAAACTTAAATCTTGCTCCTCATCTGTTGACAAGCTACCCTCTTACTTCCTGCAGATTGCCACTGAACCTCTTGCCTGTCCTGTATCCATCTTAATCAACCGATCCATTTCTGAATCCTATGTCCCCACTGTGTGGAAGAATTTCTTTACTCTACCCATTCACAAAGGGGGCAACTATATATATATATATATATATATATATATATATATATATATATATATATATATATATGTTTCTTAAAAATATAATATTTATTATTTATACATTTGGTACTTATTACGTTTGGATAACTTAATAACATTCCATCAATGCCTCAAAGGCCTTGCTTTTAAAAATGGTTTAAGTGATACTGCACTATTAAGACCTGGAAATCTATCTGCCTTTAATAGTAATATCCATTTTTGTTCGACTTCTTTCACTCTATTGTTGATGTCTCCCCCCCACGGATATTGGGTTCAACTAACTCAAGTGCCATAAAAACATGTTCTGAGCCATTAGACTGAACATGTTGAGCTAGAGCACTAGTTTCTTTTGATTTGGCTATGTCTCTAATATGTTCCTGTATGCATTCTTACAAGGTTCAACTGACTTTTTAAGATTCACTTATCATTATTCTAAGCAGGCGATAGAATTCCTAGATGTAAAGATTCATAAGACAATGTTAAAGGAAATGATAGTCTTTACAGGAAACCTAGTCATAAAAATAGCATTTTACATAAGACTAGCATGCACCCCACACATGTCTGTAAAAATGTCCTTAATGGACAATTCATGCATATGAGCAGGCTACATAACACACAAAAAGGCTTAGAGGAAGCTGTGACCTTATTAAAGGATGAATTTAAACAGAGAGGATATAACAGCAAAGAGATAGATAAAAGTATTGAGGAAATGTACAATGGATGTAGCTCTACAGGTAATAATTATGTTTCAAGCAATAGTAACTACGAAACACGAGCTACTGAGAAACATAATAACGAAGTTAGATTTCCGTTGACCTACTCCAGTGACTCAGAGGTTTTGTGAGATCTTTGACAAAAACTGGAATATTTTGAGCTCTAACGAATTAGAGGGACTTATAGATAGCAAGCCTAGTTTCTCTTTTAAGAACAAGAAATCGTTAAAAAGACAACTTTGTAATAAGACATCTTTTAACAGCTATGGGAAGGGGCAGCTATCACAAAGAACTGGTACATTTCCATGTAGGAGTTGCACAGCATGTAACTTTTTATATACCAAATCTTCTTTACATCACCCAGTTTCTGGCTTTAATATCAACACTGATTTCTATGCAGATTGCAGGACCCAGTTTTTAGTGTATTTCTGCTTGTGCAAAAATTATTATGCTTTTTATGTGGGGAAAACCACCAGGATGCTCAAAGAATGCATACAGGAGCATATTAGAGACATAGCAAAATCAAAAGAAACTAGTGCTCTAGCTCAACATGTCCAGTCTAATGGCACAGAACATGTTTTTATGGCACTTGAGTTAGTTAAACCCAATATCCGTGGGGGAGACATCAACAATAGAGTGGAAGAAGTCGAACAAAAATGGATATTACTATTAAAAGCAGATAGATTTCCAGATCTTAATAGTGCAGTATCACTTAAACCATTTTTAAAAGCAAGGCCTTTGAGGCATTGATGGAATGTTATTAAGTTATCCAAACGTAATAAGTACCAAATGTATAAATATTATATTTTTAAGAAACATATATATATATATATATATATATATATATATATATATATATATATATATATATATATATATTCAATTATTTACTGATTATAAAGGAGTCACTAAAGTTTGCTATCTGAAGCATGTATAAATAAATGCTTAGTTATTTATTGTATTATACGCTTTATATTGATACCCTGTTTTGTTTAGTTTTTTAATGTGATGTACAATTTATACTTGAACATATTGTAGGCATCTGTACTTAGTTAATAGACCTTAATTAATGATGTCATTGATGAGCAGCTTCTTGATTGGATATGCAGTATGTTAAATTTCAGTTTGTATGGTTTTGCTAGAGTCTGATGAAGCGATTTGCTATCTGTTGTGAAAGTGCTTACTTTCAATAAATCTTTTATTGTTTTAAACAGCTGTGGTCAGTTCGCTTTTTCTTTTCTATTTATTACTCTCAAAACTCATGCACAGCTGCCACATATTCACAAACCTAAATTCTACACTTATTTCCAAGCTTGAAACTACCTATAATAAGATCGCCAGATTTGCAGCTAACCAAACCTACAAGTCACACCACTGCTTAGCAATACAGCAAACAGACTGGCTAGAAATCCCTCAGCTGCTCCAACTATACCAACTACAAATCATGCACTCTATCCTCTATCTACCCTCCTTCTGCCCCAGCCTCTCCACTGTCATATCCAAATAATCCCCTGCTAGGACGCTACGCAACTCAAATCAAGAATTATTAGATATCTACAAACCCAAAACCAAAATAGGCTGCCTTCTCTATAACTATAACCCAGTTATATCCTGGAATCAACTCCCCTTGGAAATAAAATCCCTCCAGCATAGCAAAAGTTTAAAATTAGCCACAAGGAAATACCTAAAAACAAAATGGTCTTGCCACTGTAGCCAACCACCCTGAAACCACCATCCTTTCTCCTATTTCACCACCTCACTCTTAATGTATCTCTAACACTATTCCCCTGCCTCTTCTACCTCTTCCCTTCCTCTATCTCCAACCACTCTTACTTCTTACAGTCTCAAAACAACCTACCTGTCTAGTCTATCTCCTATACTCTACCTCCCCTACATCTCCTACTAGCCATTCCTACTCTCCTTTCTTGTTTCCAAGCACCTATACAACTAGATCCTACCCACTTTAAATAAGCATCTGCCTAACTATTAACTCATTTTGCTCTAAGCAGCTTAAATAATATTGTAACTAGTCACATTGTCTTCTGCTAATTGTTTAAAACCTTGTTTGTAACAACTCGCATACTTGTCTGCCATTTGTTAATACTATGTATAATTGAATTGCCTGAGGAGCTTTTTTTTTCTCTCCAGGTCTCTGCTAGTAAGATCCTATAGCTGATTGTTACTACTATGTTACTAAAATTTAATAAATTGCTTTTTAGTCCAGAGGAGCTTTTCTCCCCGGGTCTCTAGTGAAAATGAGCCAAAAGCTCAGCCAGACTAACCCAGTTAACAAATGTAAAATAAATAAATAAAAATGATACACCTATGTTATTATTACTCCTTGCAAATGTAGGTGTATAAGCATGGATTAATTATTTATGGAAAATGGTGAGCATTATGAAAAAGGTTTGTGACTTACTGGAGGGGTGTAGGATTGACCTATACGCATACGGGTGAGTACATCTGCATCACTAACAGACAGTGCTTCCATATGCACTTTTACAAACAATGTAAACAGCACCAGTGAACAGTACATCAAGATGCATTAATGAACTATGTGAATATATTTCTGGTGACCCTGCACATTCTGTGGTATACTTACAGAAACCTATGAATTCCAATAGTATTCCTATATTGCTATGTACCCTGTACAATATATTCGTATTGTTGTTATGGATATTTATTCATTGATTCTTTTTAAAACGGGTAGTAGAACTATTGACTCAGTACAAAAGGATCTGTGTTTATGGTGGCTTACTATGTACTGTCTCTGGCCTGCTTGCGGATACAGAGACTTTCCAATGCTTTCCATAAGTTGTTCAATTGATAATTTTCAGATATTGTCTGCTAATGTAGATGGCATTCACTCATTAGTACTGACTGTGTTGATTTAAGCTCATCGTATATAACATTTCATGTTAATATGACTGCTTTTTTTACACAGGCTGCCTGTTCAGGCTCAAATTACATTACAGCTACAGCTGTCACACATTTCTGTTGTACATATATGTTATATGTAGTATGTTAATGTGAACTGCATGCCAAGGGTGTGACTCATATAGCTCAATGCTGTTGTGTTTGGACCTCCAGAAGTGTAATATCTACTTTAAGGGGTTTAAATCCTGCAGTCTCTACAGATATCACAGGTTACATTGTTGTTCCAAGTGTTATATATATTCATGCATTGTTTTGTTATCACATATGTTTTATATGTCACAATACTATATGATACTAGGACTATTTCCTAGAGTTTGGCATTGCACAGGATTGCAGAGAGGTTAAATTGGCATAAGTTGTCCACATAATCATCTCCATATGTGGGCCCCCACATAAATCTAGCCAGGTGCGTATAACTGTCTTTCAGATGGCAAAACGACCTAGGGGGCAATATTTTTTCTCTACAGGAATGCTCTGCATCAACATGGATGGAGACTCCTTGGATGGGCAAGAAATACAGTATGGAGAAATGGAGTGCTGATCAACCTCACAAACATGATTTATGCTGTGGGAGGTCACAGTAGATCCCGTGAGGCCTGCTACTGACGTTGCTGTAGCATGATCCTTCTCATGCACTGGCCTTCCCATCTGGTTTTGTTGTTCTTGCATCACTAGCTGTAGATGCAGTTTCAGAAGACATGATGAAAGCAGTTCAAGTACTTAGCCATTCAGTGTAAGATAATTATAGATTCCACACACACCTGATTGATTCCAAAATACATCACATGTGCCCAATGCAACTTAAATGAGACAAACTGCAACACCAACTCTGTTTCCAATATCCTTGGCATATGCTGTACAGCCTCACAAGGAATGGAGGCTACTACTTTGAATTCTGCAGTATTCTGTAAGAATACTGAAAAATAAAAAAAGAAAAGAAAAATACAACCTGCAGTTAATGAACTGCAACAAGCTGTAGTAATATAAACCATAAATGAGGATGTGGCTGTGTACCCGAGAAGGCAGCCAGCTACAGTCAGCGCAAGGCTGCAACTAAATTAGTTGTCAGACCAACAAATAAATAACAGGTACTGCCTAGACAAACAGCTGGTGCAGGCTGTTTGCAACAGGTGTATCCCAAACATGTCTGTGTGGACACTGTGAGGAAACTCCATCCCTCTTGAAACCAAAATGTGTCTCAGTCTGGGTGCACTTGTATCTGGTACATTAAGAAACGCACATGGAATATACTGTGGCAGTGTCACAGACAGCTGCCAGTCATATCATGGCAAAATTCCTGGCAGCAGTTTGCAGCAATGTGGATGACTACATCCACTTTCCATCCACCCAATGGAGCAGAGAACTGTAATGCACAAGTTTTACAGCATTGCAAACTTCCCCCCATGTACTCAGTGCAATCAATTGCACACACATCCCTATCAAGACCCCGGTAGATCCTGAAGCAGACTGATATATAAACGGAAAGGGCTGGTCATCCCAGAACTGCCAGTTTATGTCTGCAGCAGAAGGCAGCTCAACAAACCTCATGGCAACACAGCCTGGAAGTCTTCACATTGATGCCATATGGAGGGGAAAGTGGACGGGTTGCATTCTCAATGTGGGTCTGTTGTTCACACCTCATCATATCAACCATCCGATGTACCCTCATTGTCAGGATGGTTGGACAAGTTTCCCTCCACATCTGAGGATACAGCTGCATCCGCATGACTGTTACCATCTTAGCCAAACTGTATCACCATGTCACTGTCCAGTGTGCCAAGGGCCATGCTACCATACTGACATACATTAATCACTGGATGGGCTATGGGCGATACAGATGTGCTAAAAAAAGAGACAGATGGCACAGATCAGGACAACGTGCTTACATCACATGCTGGATATCATTAAACACATATGACACATATATCTCAATGCAGTATTACAGATAATACTGACTTACTGTTATATTAGGTCTTGTCTGTGTATGGGTCACAGAATCTACATAACAGAAAGTTATCCAACATACATAATATATGTCATAAATGCAAACATCCAACAAAAAAAAAAGAAAGCCAGTACAAAGGGAAGAGCTCAATACAGAGAATTCGGAATTGGCCATTGTAAAGAGAGAGCTAACAAGATTAATTGACATGCTCACCCAATCTAGCAATGAGGAGGGCAGAGAAGTGAGCAGATGGAACCAGAAATCAACGGACAGGCCGGCACCAAATGGTGAACCTGCAGCCTCCTCAGCAGGAGCTGTTGGAGGGGTTGTTTCACCGCAAAACACGAGTGGGAACATCCTTGGGAAATGGAAGGACAACTCCGTGGATTTTACCAGAAGGGAGCAGTTACAATGGAGCCCTGGGAACCAGTGGCCAACTGTTATCGAAGACCAGCAAATTGGGGGGAACAAGCGAGGTTCCTGTACAGGTACTGTACCTAACAAAACATATGCAATGTTTGCAAATGTGACATATTCCTCTGGCAGCAATAAGTTTGGTGGAGGCAAGACTGTGTATAATACGAGTGTACAACACAGTAGAGTAAACAATGGTCTGGCAGTACAAGACAAATTTACTAGCACCAGCAGTCTTGGTAACTTTAATTCTTTATTCATTAGATCCTTTGACTTTAACCTTGAAACAATGGGGCAGAGTGATAATGTAAATAGGAAGCAACACGATAACGAACCAGTGGGCTCTCTGAATGATGTAATTCATTTACTGGAAAAAAAAATGTTTAGGATGAAGTTGTTACAGGTAGAAAACTTATATCCGAACAAATGTTTAGAGTTAAAAATAGTCCCACAAGGGCTACGAATGTATAAATTTCCTTTCGGTTTACAGTATGACAATGCAATGTATGAGGGGTTAGTGGAAATGTTTGACCAACATGGCTTAGACTTGATCAAAAAAATTATTAAATTTAATGATGTGAACTTATGTACATTAATTGAAGAAGTGGACAAATTGAATGTGGCTGTTACTAACAATTTAATATTTGAGCAATGGAGTGACTATTACTCAAAATTAATCAAGAGAATAGATCACAAATGTGATGATTTAATGACGAGAAAATATAGGAAATTGTAAAGGGACCTAGAACAATATGCAGACAAAATAGTGTACCCGATAAAAAAGGAGAAAATTGAAAAAACAGAGGGTGGTCAATGTTTTCAAGAATTTAAAGTGGACCATAGGGGAAGAAGGGAACCGAGAGAGACAATCATGGTGAATTAGAGAAACGGGAACAATGGTGATTTTTTTTCAGCAAGTATGGACAAATTTCAGGAAAGAAAGGGGCCAATTTCACTGGGACTCAGGACAGAGGGAATATCAACACCCACCAGTACACAAACAGAAAAGATGGAGGAATTGCAATTAGTGGGGGGAAAGCTAAACAGATTGTACATAGTCAAGATGGATTTAATATTTTTACCTACTCAGATGTTTTTATAACCAAAGACAATTTTTTCTTATTTCAGAAAGGGTTAAATTTTGTACCGACCCATGATTTCAATTTAACTGACAGTATAATAGAAACAAAAATGTTTATTAGGAAACTTAAGTTAGCAGTGTTTTTTTAAAGACAAAGACCAAGAGAAGCAGGGGAGGAATGGAATTAAGAAAATAAGTGTGTTTAATCCCCCAAATCATTCAGTATTAAACATACTGGAGAAAGCTACTCTTGATGATATGTATAACTTGCAAGCAAGGGATAATAATAAAAGAGTATTTTCATGTGACCTCAGTAAGGGAGAAAATTAATTATACCAACAAATTAAAAAAAGAAAAAATGATCCGATTAATGAAACCCGACAAGGGAGAGGTATTTTCATTTACAACACCATGGAATATAGTAAAGAAATAATTAATATCTTAAGAGACAACACAACATATGCCAGTGTTTCTATGAATGAGGTGCATATCAGTTATAGAAGGATAGATTAATTCCTAGAAGAATTCCTCTTGGATGGATCCATCACACCAGACACATACAGTTTTTTGAAAGTTTGAAATCCAAAGGGCCCAGTTATGTTTGCTATCCCCAAGGTACAGAAATGCGTCCAACACCCCCCTTTTCGACATATTGTCACAGCACGTGGCTCTAAAACCTACCCTATTGAGATTTGTGTAGACAAATTATTTATAGTAAAATTCCACACCTTCTTATAGACTCTTGGAACTTTCTAGGTAAGTTAAAAAAATGAGATTTGGAATGGTAATGATTTATTTTTAACCATAGATCCTAAGAGATGAGGGGTTGGACCATTTTTTTAGGAGCATGAATACTCACATGAATTTTAACAGGTCTAAAATTATGCTTATACATGATCTGATGGCTATGGTATTAGACAACAATTATATATTTTTTGAAGGAATTATTTAAGCAAAAAAAAAGGGGTGGTGATGGGGGCATCATGTGCTCCGATTTATACCAACCTAGTGCTCTTGGACTGGGAAAACACATATATTTTGCAAAGTAGTTTTTATAAATATATTAAATTATATTGTAGATTCCTGGACAATATATTTATTTTTATGGAAAGGTAACGAGGAACAGATTAAAGATTTTCGGGCGGATTCACGAAGGCTTACACGGAGTTTAAGAGTAGTGTAAGCCTCCGTGTAAGCCTCCCGATCCAGGAATAGCCCAAACCTCCGTGTAAGAGACAGCTGAAACGTCTCTTACACGGACTGGGCGTGGAAATGCTCAATACCTCATTTGCAGCTCAAAGATATGCAAATGAGGTATTTGAGTGATCCAGGAAGCCCAAACCAGTCCTTGTAACGGACGTTTTAGCTGCAGAAATGTACTCAGCTGACAACTGAGTACATATCTGCAAAATTGACAACGGAGCTATGTCAGCTCCAAATAAAGGGTGCATATGTGTCATCTAGCATGCCAATGGCCAAATATGTGGCCATTGGCATTAAAAAATGATGTAAAATTATTTAAAATAACTTTTTTTTTTCCCGAGGGATTTTGATGTTTAACTGCAGCGCACACCCGCGCAAATGGGGTGCGCTGCTCAAAAGTAAAAACCGAAGCTTATAAGCTTACAATTGTGGGTTTTATGTATTACATGGAATGACAATGCAGGGACTAGCAGACCAAAAACAATATGGCCACCGTGTAGTGGTTGCCAAGGGGGGGAAGCTCAGTGTAAGAGATGTAACTAAACATTACTAGGCAATCCTATGTAAATGAGGGTTACTATACTGAATCACACTGCCACATAGGTAATGAGCACTTTCCAAGTAGTGTAAGAGTTACAGAAGGGGGAGGAATAGAGTAAGAGGTAGGTGACATCACGGGGGAATGATAGAAGTAAATGTATCACATTGGAGGGCAGTGTAACGTGACAGATGACAGACAGACATCAGGGAGAGAGGTGTGTCCCAACAGAACACTAGGAAAGTCAAGAAATAGAGGGTGCACACTATCCCTACACTCAAACTTTCTTGATATACGTGCATGCGCGCGTGTGCACACGTGTAAGGCAGGTTCAACATGTGGGAGCGTGTTGCAAACCGTTTACAACGGTTTGCGCAGGTGTGCACGTGTATAAGGCAATGTACGCGCGTTTTACCATGAATCAGCCAAGTCCAAACCATGTAAGGATGTGTGCACGCGTTTAAGTAACTGTGAGCGTGCTTAAGCTGGTGTGCACATTGCTCCCCCTGAGGAAACAGAGAGGAAAAAGGAAACAACCAGAATACAAGGAAGCTGCCAGAGGATACTGCTGGAGTTAATTGTTGATAACAATTAGAAGCAGGCAATTACACAGGCAGACTAGAAGCCTAACCCAGCACTTAAAACACTGCAAACAGCAGTGCAGGGTGTTTCTCTCAAGAGATACTGCAAGAAAGGAGTAAGCTATCACAATTGAAAACTGAAAAAGCTGAACTCAGAGCAGAAATGCTAGGGGCTGCCATAGCTGTTATAATCAGGCATAGGCGAATTGCTGAGGGTGGTGACAATGCAGATGCTGACAGACAACCCAGAGTGAGGAGAAGGAGAAGAGTATACAGGCCCAGGGTCACCTACCATGGGTTACATGAGCTGGAGATAGTAGAGCGTTACAGAGTGGACAGAGACCTTCTGCAGCAAATTGTTGAGCTGTGCAGGCCACGTCTCACACACAGAACCAACAGAGGGGAACCCATCCCAGTGGAAACCAAGGTATGTGTTGGCCTAAGAATACTAGCAACAGGTACCTTCCAGAGACCAACTCGTGATATGATGGGGATATCACAGGCATCAGCCTCCAGGGTACTGCACCAGTTCCTGGATGCCATGTCAGCACATGTCAGTGATCATGTATATTTCCCCAATGCCCGTGAGGTATTGGCCAGCAATATGTGTCTCTTCCAGCAAATAGCAGGATACCCTGAGGTACTGGGTGCAATAGACTGCACGCACATATGCATCAAAGCACCAGCCGGTGAGCGGGGTAGAGCCTATATTAACCGCAAGGGATTCCCCTCCATCAACTGCCAGGTCGTGTGTGATGCCCAGGGCATAATAATGAATGTGTGTGCTGGCTGCCCTGGGAGCTACCACGATTCCCACATCTGGCATCTGACGCAGCTGTACCAATCATTTGCCAGTGGGGGTCTTCCCACATGGACACCTAGTGGGGGATGCAGGTTATGCACTTGAGCCGTGGCTGATGACACCCATCAGAAATGCACACACACCTGAACAGGAACGCCATAATGAGGCACACGCACAAACATGTAATGTCATAGAGCGTGTGTTTGGGCTGCTCAAGTCACGGTTCCGGTGTCTGGACACATCTGGCGGAGCCTTGCAGTACACACCAACTACATGTACCCAAATGATCATGATATGTGCTATGCTACATAATATGATCCTGTGGAAACAGCTGCAGCAGGCCCAGCATAGGGCTGGGCCAAACATACCCCCACCATTGCCAAGGCCACCACAGGCAGAGGGTGACTCGGAGGAGGAACAACATGACCTTGCCCCAGTAGGCAGAAGGAGGCGTGCCCAGTATGCCCTGGCCTTGGCAAAGAGGCAACGCATAGCACATACACTGGCTCAGTAGGAACACTGGGACTGATACCCCCTCCGACTCACTCATATAGTAACAGGGATGCCAAACATGACACAACCTGCTTCCAAACATGTACAGGGAGTGCAGTATGTGCATCCGATAGAGGCAGCCCTGCAGCACCACCTGAGGCATGAATGCCATGTGTTAAGTAATGTAACACCATGTACCATATGCACACCTGAGGACCCTGACTAACATCCACCCTCACCAATCATGAACCACAAAAACACAAACCCACCTTCATAGGTACCACAAGGGATAGGAACCTAGATGTAATGCTACCCAATGCCAGAAGTATAAACAGCAAGATGCGTGCAGTGTAAACGCACACAGTATAGAGAATGTAGATGTCAGTGGTGTAATAGAAAACTGGGTCAAAGCCCACATCAGCACCCTAACACTACCAGGTCACACCTCATACAGTGATGTACAGCTGCAAAACATGGAACAAGCTACAAAATGAGGGTGACTAGCAATAAATGTCATGGATATCCACACCCCCATGTTGGTACCACAACAAGAAGCAGCATGGATTAGCCATGGTCAAATACCAATGGCTAAAACTGCCTACTACTATATAGCTTGCTGCAGACCACTGTCCTAATAGCAGGAACTGCACCAGGCCTGTGTTGGAATACATGAAGATATCAAGCCCCCCAAACCACATTATATTGCTTGACTGAAAATACCTACACATACACCATAGTTTCATAGTTTCATAGTTTACTACTAGGCTATCTGCCCTAGTGCATTTATAAGCCTAGCCATAGTGATGTGGCTATTGGCACCCCTTATAGTGGTAATAAGTGTACAGAATAGATTCCGAATGTTGTGCCTCTGACTTAGTAGTGACACTTTATGACCCCCTTACTTAATCGAATAACTTGACTGTGCCCTGGGGTAAACCTACGATCTCACATCCACTTGTCCAGATTTCTCTTGAAGAGAGTCAGTGAGGGACTCTGTCTAACATGAACTGGGATTCTGTGCTAGAGTGTGAGAAGCCTCTGAGTTATTACTCTGTCCCTCCAGCATGTCCTATACATGTATGTGCTGAGGTTCAAATCTTTAGCTCTCATGGTTCTGGTGGATTTGGATTGCTTGCAGTGGAGCATGTCCACCAAATCCTGATTGGACATGGTCTTGTATGTCAGGCATAGGTCACCTGTAAGTAGGCGGTATGCTACTGAATAAAGCTGGATTTCCTTTAGTCTGGAAGCATATGACGTGTTGTAGACTCTTGATCCTCTTGGTAAGGTACTTTTGGGGTCTCTCCAGCTGTTGCAAGTGCTGGGTGAGGTACATACCAAATGGGGCTTTGTATTCAATCATGGGCCTGATAAGGGAGAAGTATAGGGGCACAATGACCTCCTTTGATCTGGATGGAAAACCCTTCATGATAAGGTGGGCAAGATAGACAGTCTTTCTAACCACTTTGGCAACATGGGTGTCAAACGAGAGGTCACTATCTACATGGGTCCCCAGGTGTCTGATTTGTTTTCTGTGTTCAGTGGGTTGCTGTCTATGTGTTAATTTGTGGGTACTTTGTTCCTCCCAAAGGGGATGACTACACATCAGTTGCATTCAGTTTCAGGCCATGATTCCGGCACCAGCTATCTGTTTTTGTGAGGGCATTCTGTAGGATGTGTGTGCCGGCTGATGTATTCACTATGGTGCCTAGGTTGCAGTCATCTGCAAACTGTGTCAGCCACAACCCTCCTATGTTTGCTTTCACATCTGAAAAGTAAATGCCAAATAAGAGGGGTCCCAGGACAGATCCTTGTGGGACACCACTTGTGACTGGCTTTGAATCTGACAAGGCACCTGCAATGTCGACTTTATGGGTTCTGTTTCTTAGCCATTTTGCAACCTATCCCGTGACATATGGTTTTATATTTCAGCTGTTGAGCTTGTCTATGATGCCTGAGTGGGATATTGTGTCAAAGGCCTTAGCCAAGTGCAGGTAGGCTGTGTGGACCGCTTAGCCCCCATCAATGGCCCCACTGACAGTTTCAAAATAGTCAACTAGGTGCAAAAGGCAGGATCTGCCCTGTACAAAGCTGAACTGGGTGGGATCAAGGGTCTGTAGGTCACCAATGTCTCTTTTTAAGAGCTCCATAATGACTCTTTCCATAGCTTTGCAGACAAGGCTGGTTAAGCTTGTGTGGTGGTAGTTCCCAGGGTCTGTGGAGGCATCTCCTTTGTGGAGTGGGACCACTGTTGCTGTACGCCAGTGTTCAGGTACATATCCTGTAGCAAGGCTAAGGTTAAATAGCATTTGTATATACGGGTTTAGCTCCTTCTGGAGTTTACGTAGCACGCAACTGGGGATACCATCAGGTCCCATTGATGCTGTGTTTGTGTCTTTGCTGAGTGCGGCTCTCACATGGACATCTGAGATGACAGTGAGGTTACATTCAGCTGTGATAACTATCTTCTTTTGGGGGTGAGGGAGGGGGAAAATTGCACTGAACCTGTCTGCCAGAATGTTGCCAATATCTGTCAGGTCACTGAAATTTATGTTGTTGTGTACCAACTCTGAGCATATCTGAGGGTTCCCACCCAGGTTTCTGACATAACTGAAGAAGGCATTGTGGTTATCTTTATTGTCTTTGGTGATTTTTGTCTCAAAGTTGACCTTGAATGTCTTTATGAGAGAATGTAGCTTTTTACTAGTGCTGATCACAGCTGCCTTCCCTTTAGGAGATTTAGCTCTGTCTTGCATTAGTATCCTTCATTTGTTATACAGTTTGTTTATGGCTGGGGTCCACCAGACAGGCCACTTTCCCTTGGTGGAGAGGGTCTTGGTTTTATTTGTGATTGCATGGTCCATGCTTTCTTGGAGATGTCTGTAGAAAGCGTCTGTGAAGGAGTCACCATTGTGTGTTGTGGTTTCCACTGGCCCAGTGGGCTTAAAGGATACCATCTCAGTCTGAAGAAGTGTGAAGTCAGCTTTTGAGACGTTTGTCACTATACTCTTTGTATTATACTATCACCGACACATTTGTAGACAATTTCCCAGAATCCATCAAACAAAATGGACATGCAAAATGTAACACTTCCACAAGAGGGGTAAGCATACTGGATGTGATAATCTGAAATATGTGTACTGGATGTCAAGATGAGAAGTGTATCCCTCACTGGTAAGACCAGACCATAGAGTAATCACACTGTAGTTACACATCCCGACCCCAGTCCCTGGCCAGAATACCACAGTGAAACACATGTATAAAGCATAGCTTGCACCCCTACAAACCAATGTGGAATCCATGAAAGGCCCTGTGTAAGTCCAGAATATGGGACACACTGCAGAATATGTTATACAGGCATGCCATGAATACAGCCAAGAGTGCTTGGAGTCTGCAATCACAAATAACAACAAGACACAATGCCATACACCCAGGCATCTGGCATGCTGGACTCCAGCAATTACTAAACCATTGAAGAGAATGAGGAAGCTACCACATGATAGATCAAACATAAAAAGTGAAGTAATCAGTGATCACTAGTATGTCAATAAAATGTGTCCACACATACAATCCACTAAGGCCAGGCAAAACAAGTAGAATCTGTGAATCCAGAGGCAATGTGACACCTGTCCCAAGTACACACACAACAACAACTCACCCCAATAAATACAAATATATGTGATAGACGCAACCAGGTAGCCAAACCGGAGCCTGAGCACCCCCAAATCAGTACTGTCAAAACTAGTCAGGAGGTCAAGGTAACCACATACACCACAAACACAGTTCCACATAGACCTACAACGACTGTAAACCAAACACATAAACACAAAAACATTCCCAGAGGCCCTAATTACAAACACACAACACCAACACAAGCCTCCAAAGCAGACACCCAATAAAACAACCTCCAGACATAGCACATGTAACACATAGTACACAAAGCTGGTGTGCCAAACAGTCACAGGACAGAAGGAGAAACAACATGTCTGATACAGTTGTAATAGGTGACTCCATAGTGAGACATGCTGCTGTTCCAGGGATGGCTTGCACCTGTTACCCATGGGCGTCTGGATATTGCCTAAGGCTTTTGCAACCTACAGAGATCCTTTCGTAGGCAAGGCCGAAAAGACTAACCCACCACCATAGAAAACAAAACTGGAAAGAAACATAAGGGTAATGCTGATCAATGCCAGATGTGTAAACCTCAATATGCATGCTACTGAGGCCCTCCCCAGTATGGAGAACATTGATATCTGTCCAGTGATAGAAACCTGCTGCAAGCCTCATGACAGCACACCAGCACTACCAGGTAATACCACATATCATGTGTTATGGCCACAAAACCTGGAACAAAACATAAAAGGAGGGTGAGTATCCATATTCAGCACAGACACCTATACGTCCAGTTACCTGACAATGCTTACGTCATTGCAGTCCACCCATGTGCAACTAACCATAGGCAAGACTGCTGTACAGTCTGTAGCATGCTACAGACCACACTCTCACACACAGGAACCCCACCCCACTGGCCTGAAGACAGTGGACAGTATGAATGTACCACCAAATACAACACAAGGTACACACAAATTACCACATAGGTGGTAAACCATTATGTATGGAAGGAGTAATCAGGGACCTAGTGACACAAGTGGACAGTAACCTGTTATGTGACAGAAACATCACCAATTTGGCTAGGAAGACTGTCTATATTGGACCCTGTATCATGAAAGGATTCACATCTACGTCAACAAAGGTCATTGTGCCCCTATACTGTTCCCTTATCAGACCATAATGTAGTACAATGCCTCATTTGGGATGTACATTACCTGGCACCTGCAGCAGTTAGAAAGACCTCAAAGGTACCTCACCAAGAGTCAGAAAGGGTCTCAAATATATGTCATATGCTGCCTGGCTGTAGACACCACAGCTGAATGCAGTCACATACTGCCTACACAGAGGCATTGTATGTCTGTTGTACAAGTCCATGTCCAACACAGAAGTAATGGACATGCTCCACCCCAGAAAACTCAAAGCCATCGGGGCTGTGTGAGTCAGAGATGTCAACCTCAACACATAATCAAATAGGATGTGCTGGAGGGACAGATACCTAACCCTGAGTCTCTCCACACCCTGGAACAGAATACCACTACATGTTAGGCAGAGCCCCTCACTGACACTCTTCAACAGGAAGTTTGCAAAATGGATGGATAATTGTAGATGTACACTGGGGGTCTTTACTGTGTCATGTCCAGACAGAGGCACAGCTAAGTAAATCATAAATGGCCATAATATCCACATAGCAAGGGGTGGCAAAAGCCACACACATTGTGGCTAGGCTTACAAATGCCCTAGGGTGGATAGCCTAGTATGAACCTATGAACCTATTATGATACAAATTGTACAGGACACTAAGGATAACCCCAAGGCTGCTGCAACTGATGGTAGGAAGCGTGTTGTGAATTCCCAGATATGCTCTGGATCACACAAATATTACAAACAACATACCAAACACACACACGTATTGCCAACATACATCCTGACAGGTGCAGTGCAAACCCCCCCCCCATAATGCAAAATATCTTTCCCAGCAGACTGCTGCCTCCCTGACATTATGTCAGCCTTACCACAGGATATGTACCCAAAGAGCAGTGTACAACAACAGTGGTTGTTCTCAAGAAAGGTGTTGCCTGACTGGATACTAAAAACAACCACCACAGAATCCTGAGAAGATTGGTCTGCACAGCTATGGAAAGGATCAGCATGTACCGCAGACATAAAGATATTGGAGATCTATCGACACCTGACCCTACCCAGTGTGGGTTTATTAAGTGCAGACCCTGCCCCTAAACATGTGTGACTCAGTTGAAACAGTAATTGAGGTCACTGATGAGGGCAATGTGGTCCACACAGTGTAGCTGGACCTTGCAAAGCCTTCCATACAATACCCTACGTGTTCAATATAGATATGCTCACCAGCTTATATATACACCCCTATGTCACTAGAGGGGTTGCAAACCAGACCAACGACAGAACTGACATGGTCTGACATGCTGCAGCCATGTCAGACTACAAACCACATATAACAGGTATCCCACAAAGCTTGGTCCTGGGACCTTCCCCGTCTGGTATATATGCCCCATAGGTACAGGCCAACATGTAAGGACTGTGCCTGAGCATGTTTGCAGAGGACTACAAACCACCCAACATATCTGACACTCCAGCTGACACAAGCATCCCACAAAAGGGCCACATAGAAACAGACAACTGGTGCCATAGCCATGTCAGCATGTTAAATGGAGAAAACTGTATAGTCAACCTCTGTGGATATACAGTAAGTGACCACCAATTACCACATAGGTGTTAACCCATTACATACTTAACATGTAATGACAGACCTGGGTACACAAGGTGATAGATATCCTGCATTGGACAAACATGTGGCTGTAGTGTTAACAGAAACAATCCATATACCAACCTAATCATGAAGGTTATGACATCTACATAAGGGGAGGTCATTGTGGTTCTGCAGTTATTCTTCATCAGCATTACAATTGACTACAACAGCCCCTGTGGGGTATACCTCAGCAGACACCTCCATCAACTGTAAAGTCCACAACAGTACCTCACCAGGAGTATCAAAGAGCTTGAACAGATGTATTGTGTTGCCTGATTAAACAGAGTGCAACTCCACACACTGCCATGCTGGCCACCCAGACGCAAGCTGTGCCTGATGTAGAAAGCCATGTCCAAGCTGGAATCAATGAACATGCTGCACCTTGTACAATCTGAATGGCAGTGAGCTATGCACATGAGGGACCTGAACCCCAGCACTGACATACATAGGACAAGCTGTACTGCATTATCCATAACACAGAAGCCACCCCCACTCATGAGTAAACTACCAGTACAGGTTATCCATAGAGTCACTCGTTAATTCTCCTCAACAGGAATCTTAATGAGTGGATGGGAGATGGTAGGTTTACCCTGGGTATCACTGTTATGTCATGGGTAGACAGAGGCACAGTATACTAAACATGACATATGTCATGGCAAACTACACATACAATGTGTCGAAGGACAAACACACTCTCTGACTAGCATTAGAAATGGCCTAGGGCACATCGGTAGTGTTTGCCAATGTATGCCTATGTTGTGGACTACACTACTGATGTTGGACGAGGCTGTTGTAAGTAGTTAATATCTGAACATAATGCAACATGGTCAGATAGGTTCATAGGTTCATAGGTTTATACTAGGCTATCTGCCCTAAGGCATTTATAAGCCTAGCCCAGAGTTTTGTGGCTTACGCCACCCCTTATATGGAAACAATACTGTGCCCATTAGTTTGTTGTGCCTCTGTCCAGCAGTGACACACAGACGATTCCCGGGGTAAACCTACGATCTCCCATCTACAGGTCAAGATTCCTCTTGAACAGAGCCAGCGAGGTGCTCTGCCTCACATGGACCGGGATTCTATTCCACAGCATAGGGAGTCTCTGAGTGATAAATCTATGCCTCCAGCATGTCCTATTTATATCCGTGCTAAGGTTTAAGTCACTTGCTCTAGTGGTTCTGGTGGATTTGGATTTTTTGAGGTGGAGCATGTCCATTAATTCCTGGTTGGACATGGCCTTGTATGTCAGGCACATGTCACCTCTGAGCAGACAGTATGCGACTGAATAGAGCTGGAGTTTCTTCAATCTGGCAGCATATGACAGATGTTGGAGTCCCTTTATCCTTTTGGTGGGGGACTTTTGGGGTCTCTCCAATTGCTGCAGGTGTCGGGTGAGATACATCCCGAATGGGGCATTGTACTTGATCATTGGTCTGATAAGTGAAGAGTACAGGGGAACAATGACCTCACTAGATCTGGATGTGAATCCCTTCATGATCAGGTGGGCAATGTAGAAGGTCTTTCTAACCACTTTAGCAATGTGAGTGTCAAAAGAAAGGCCACTGTCAACCTGGGTCCCCAGGTCCCTGATAACCTCTTCTGTGCTTAGAGGATTGCCACCTATATGGTAGCTTGGGATTACCTTGCTTTTCCCGAAGGGTATGACTATACATTTTTTGGCATTTAACTTCAGGCCATGGCTCTGGCACCAGCTATCAGTTTCCGTGAGTCCCTTCTGAAGGATATCGGTGTCTGATGCATTTCCCACTATGGCGCCCAGTTTGCAGTCATCTGCAAACTTTGTCAGCCAAAGTCCTCCCATGTTGGCCTGTACTTCTGAGAAGTAGATGCCGAACAATAGGGGGCCAAGGACCGAGCCCTGTGGGACACCACTTGTGACCGGCTTGGAGTCTGACATAGCGCCAGCAACTCTAACCCTGTGGGTCGTGTCCTTAAGCCAGTTTGCAACCCATCTTGTGACATATGGGTTTACATTTAAGTTGGTAAGTTTTTCTACAATACCTGAGTGGGGTATTGTGTCGAAAGCCTTTGCAAGGTCAAGGTAGGCTGTATGGACTGCCTTTCCCTCATCAATGGCCTTGGTGACTGTTTTGAAGAAGTTGACCAAGTTCAAAAGGCATGATCTGCCCTTGACAAAGCCAAACTGGGACGGGTCCAATGTCTGCATGTCCCCTATATCTTTGTTTATGAGCTCCATTATGATCCTCTCCATAGCTTTGCAGACTAGACTTGTTAAGCTTATGGGGCGGTAATTACCAGGGTCCGTAGAGGCACCGCCTTTGTGCAGATGTGCACAACTGGACCCTAACCAGGCTGTTGTGCTCACTATGGAAATGTAAAGCAGTGATAGGACTAAAGCCCAGGATACTGTCCACCACAGTGAAAGTACTGAACCACTACACTATACAGTACTACAGTGTTAGGTCAGTATAAACAAATGTTGACAATTGTATGCAAAGTATCCCATGCAAAACCTGCAGGCACAGTATAATCCCTGTTGTGTTCACACAAAAAGCATTTGGACAGTAACTACACAACATGACACAGAACACACAACCATAAACAGGAGATATTTGTTGAAGTTCACACTCATCCACAAATGTGATGGGCTGTAGAGTTCAACATATGGAAAGCTCACACTGGGCATGCTCACACACTTTGATAAATGAGACATCTTTCGCACAACATGCCATGGGAAGGCTGAACTGGGCATGCTCACACACTTAGTCCAAATATCAGTTTAGCATTTTGCCACATATATCTGGTATATGTACGTGTTATTCCAGTAACCAACAACATTATAGCAATCTGACCAGTGCTCACACTTAAATGACTACAGAGACATACATGATATAGTGGATTTCCCCCATATGCAAACATCATCCACAGATACACAAGTTGTTCATACAAACAGGAAATGTTATGGCAATAAAGACCTGCAGACACTGCTATCAGCACCAAATAATGTGCATCTGACAGTTAAACATATGGGTGTAGAGGTCAACACTAGGCTGTTTGCCCTTGGGAATGACAGCTTATCCAGTGTGTGTGTGTGTGTGGGTGATTGTGGTTGGTCTGTGTGCAAGTATGTGTGAGGGAAATGTTCCTTTTAGCAACTGGGAAAACACACCACAGGATGCTTATTCCCCTTTCTAAACACTGATGATGTCAGCACCCTATAAGTATATCAGGAGAAAAGAAATATCCCACTAATCCGAATAGTGCGCTCCACTAATGCGTCTGTGTCTAGTGTCATAACATAATTAGGTAGGGGTTTGAATCCGGCAAGTGTGTGTGAAGGGGGGTTAGTGTGTGTGAAGGGGGGTAAGTGTGTATGAAAGGAACACCCCTTTTGGCAACTGTGAAAACACACCACAGGATGCCCATTCCCCTTTCTAAACACTGATGATGTCAGCACCCTATAAGTATATCAGGAGAAAAGAAATTTCCCAGTAATGCAAATAGCGCGCTCTGCTAATGCGTCTATCTCTAGTATCATAGCGTAGTTAGGTAGGGGATTGAATCCAGCAAGTGTGTGTGAAGGGGGGTTAGTGTGTGTATAAGTGTGTATGAAAGGAACATCCCTTTTGGCAACTGTGAAAACACACCACAGGATGCCCATTCCCCTTTCTAAACACTGATGATGTCAGCACCCTATAAGTATATCAGGAGAAAAGAAATCTCCCAGTAATGCGAATAGCATGCTCTGCTAATGTGTCCTTCTGTAGTGTCATAACATAGTTAGATAGGGGTTTGAATCCGGCAAGTGTGTGTGTATGAAAAGAACATCCCTTTTGGCAACTGTGAAAACACACCACAGGATGCCCATTCCCTTTTTTAAACACTGATGATGTCAGCACCCTATAAGTATATCAGGAGAAAAGAAATCTCCCAGTAATACGAATAGCGTGCTTTGCTAATGCGTCTGTCTCTAGTGTCATAACATAGTTAGGTAGGGGTATGAATCCAGCAAATGGCAAGTGTGTGTAAAGGGGGGTTAGTGTGTGTGTAAGTATATATGAAAGAAACATCCCTTTTGGTAACTGTGAAAACACACCACAGGATGCCCATTCCCCTTTCTAAACACTGATGATGTCAGCACCCTATAAGTATATCAGGAGAAAAGAAATCTCCCAGTAATGCGAATAGCGTGCTCCGCTAATGCGTCCGTCTCTAGTGTCATAACATAGTTAGGTAGGGGTTTAATCCAGCAAGTGTGTGTGAAGGGGGGTTAGTGTAAGTGTGTATGAAAAGAACATTCCTTTTGGCACCTGTGAAAACACACCACAGGATGCACATTCCCCTTTCTAAACACCAGTGATGTCAGCACCCTATAAGTATATCAGGAGAAAAAAAATCTCCCAGTAATCAAAATAACGTGCTCCGCTAATGCGTCTGTCTCTAGTGTTATAACATAGTTAGGTAGGAGTTTGAATCCAGCAAGTGTGTATGAAGGGGTTAAGTGTGTATGAAAGGAACATCCCTTTTGGCAACTGGGAAAACACACTACAGGATGCACATACCCCTTTCTAAACAATATCACAATTATTCATGGCTTTTGATTCCAGACATGTCACGTGTGTTTTGCTCACACAGAATGCCCATGTGTGCGGGTTGTTTCTCACAATAATGCATGACATCGATTAAACCAGTTATGGCAATGCACACATGATGTATGTGTGTGCCAAATACACATATGTACCTGTGACCTTCAATAGTTACCATGTGTGATGCCTGCCACATGTGAATACATGGTATTTGCACTGGGTAACATTATGACTGTGGTCTTCTGTGCAGGTGCTGCATGTGGGATGTGTATATACAGTGTGAGATGTAGATGCTATCAACCTAGTAGTGAGGGATACACACCTGGTCTGGGGCATATAGTCTACATGTTGTTGATGAAGTGGTGCTGCATGTTTTCACCTGTTGTGGGAGTGGTAAGAAGTTGTTCCATAGCAATGCAGTGACCACATGCTAAGAACCTTTCAGCTAGGGTGTTGTAGCTACAGTAATTCATTACCATTCAGTAATATGTCAGCATTCCTGGTGAGGGTATGATGCCAACCAAGGTCAGGGTTCTACCAGCCTGTGCCACTTGCTCAGTGAGCCCTTCCATGTTCCCTATCATGTATTCCAGTGAGGGACATCACACATCAGCTGTAGTGGCATGGACAATGACTGAGTCATATGTGTCCATGCATCTGACTGACCTGTATGCTTGTGTTATGTGGTGGACCATAGTGCCCCATGAGCATATCACTGTGACCTTCACCTTGTCCAGCCTGGTGAGCATGACCTCACTGTACCGGACAATAAAAGTACCTAACACAACTGCAGCAGTAGTGTTGTATAGCTGTACAGACTGTGCTTGTTTGGCACACAGGATTTGTGTGCTATGTGTTATGCGTGCAGTGTTCAGGCCTAATGTATGCCTGTGTGCCAGCTGCAGAGGTGTCTGCCACTCAGGCAGGATGCCATTCTTAGGCTCCACGAATGGTCCGGTGTGTTCCCGTGCTTGTATTGCTGTCAGTGTAGGTCTACATCAGACTGGTATTGCAGTCACTGTAGTATTTCATGCCACCTGACAGGTTATGCCAGTACTGGGTTCAGAGTGCTTAGTCCACAGTTTGGCTATGTGTTTCCATCTCATACATGTGTTGTACATCCATGGGTAGGGGATAGGGTTGACTGTGCACATGTGGCAGCTGTGACATTACTACATGACTCACATATTCCACAACTGTACCATAGAGGTGACTGACAACTGACCTTTGCACATGCTACCATAGTATTGAGATTGCACTGGTGATTAACAGCACATAGGGCCAATGGTGAACAAGATACATAGGTTCATAGGTTCATACTAGGCTATCTGCCCTAGGGCATTTATAAACCTAGCCAGAATGTGTGTGGCTTTCACCATGCATTGTAAATCTATCTTGCTATGCCATTTTCCAAGGTTAGTATACTGTGCCTCTGTCTAACAGTGACACATAAGTGATACCCAGGGTAAACCTACAATGTCCCATCCAGTCATTAATATTCCTCTTGAAGACAGTCACTGAGTGACTCTGCCTAACCTGTATTAGGATAATATTCCAGAGTGAAGGGAGCCTCTGAGTTATGAATGTGTCCCTCCAGCATGTCCTATGTATATCACTCCTGAGGTTCAAGTCTTTCCAGTGTGTAGCTTGATGGGATCTGGATATTCTGAGGTGCAGCATGACCATTAAGTCAGGGTTTGACATGGCTTTATATGTCAGGCACAGATTGCCTATGAAGAGGCAGTATGCCACTGAGTAGAGCTGTTGTTTCTTTAACCAGTCAGTATGTGGCATCTGCTTGAGCCCTTTGATCCGCTTGTTGAGGTACTTTTGTGATCTTTCCAGTTGCTGCAGGTGTCTGGTAAGGTGCATGCCGACAGGGGCATTGTAGTCAATTATGGGCATGATGAGGGATGAGTAAAGAGGCACAATGTCCTCCCCTGATCTACATGTGAATCCCTTCATGATGAGGTGGCCTATATAAAATGTTTTCCTAACCACTTTGGCCATGTGGTTGTCAAATGAGAGAATGCTATCAACTTGTGTACCCCAAGGTCCATAATTCCTTCGTCTGTACTTAATGGATTAACACATATGTGGTACTTTGTGGTCACTTTGTTTATGCCAAAGGGATGACTATACACTTTTTGGCATTCAGCTTGAGGCCATGGCTGTGGCACAAGTCGTCTGTTTCTAAGAGGCCCTTTTGGAGGATGCGTGTGTTGGCTGGAGAGTTGATTATGGCATCCAGTTTGCAGTCATCTGCGACTTGCTCAGCCACAGTCCTTCCATGTTGGCCTGTACCTCTGATAAATATATACTGAACAAGACAGATCCCAGGGCTGAGCCTTGTGGGACACCACTTGTACCTGGTTGGAGGCTGACATGGCTCCAGCAATTCTAACCATGTGTGTTCTGTCCTTGAGACACTGTGCAATATCCGTAGTGACATAGGGGTTAATATGTACACTGGTGAGCTTCCCTAGAATGCACAAGCGGGGTATTGTATCAAAGGCTTATGCAAGGTCCAGGTAGGCTGTGTGTTTCAAAGAAATCAAACAGGTTTGAGAGGCAGGATCTGCCATTAACAAAGCCAAACTGTGTATGATGAAGTGTCTGTAGGTCCCCAATATCTATATTTATGAGGTTCATGATGATCCTTGCCATAGCTTTGCAGACCAAGCTATTCAGACTTATGGGGCGATAGTGTCCAGGATCTGTTAAGGCACCACCTAAATGTAGAGGGACCACTGTTGCTGTATGCCACTCTTTGGCCACATATCATGTAGTAAGGCTGGGATTGAACAGTAGTGTTATGTCTGGGTGTAGCTCTTCTTGGAGTTCATGTAGGACACAGCCTGGGACACTGTCTGGTCCCATTAATGCAGTGTTTATTGCTTTGGAGAGGGCAGCTCTTACCTGAGCATCTGAAATGTCAGGGGGGGGGCAGCACTCTGCTGGGAGAAATATTTGCCCTTTTGGTGTGGAGGGGGGGAGAAGGTAGCAGTGAACCTGTCCACTAGGATGTTGGCAATGTCTGTGTGTTTGGTATTTCTTGTAACATCTTGGACTACCTCTGAGCATATCTGGGAATTACCACCCAGGTTCCTAACATAACTACAGAAAGCCTTGTGATTATCCTCAGTGTCTTGTGGAATCTTCTCTCAAAGATGGCCTTAGACAATCTTATGAGTGCCTGTAGTTTTCTTCTAATACTCATCAGTGATGCCTTCACATTTTGGGAGTTTGTTGTATCATTTAGTAGCTTCATCCTTCTATTGCATAGTTTGTTTATGTCTGGTGTCCACTACACAGGACGTCTGCCTTTGGAGGATTGGGTCTTGCTTTTATTTGGGATTGCATGATCCATGCATTCCTGAAGGTGTCCATAGAATGCCTTTATACAGGTATCTGCAGTCTGGTCCATATTTTCAACAGGCCTGGGGGCTTTGAAGGTTTCCACATCATTTATGAGGAGTGTGAACATGCTTTACATGAGTTGTTGACTGTATTCTTCTGTGCAGGGGGTGGCCTTGGGATGTGAATATCCAGTGAGATTAGTTTATGGTCTGATCTTACCAGTGAGGGATACACTTCTGGTCTGGAGCATAGAGTCCCCATGTTGGTGATGATCAGGTTCAGTATGTTTTCCCCTCTTGTGTGAGTGGTAACACGTTGTTCCATAGCATATTGGTATATAAATTCTAGTAATCTGTGGGCTAGGGTGTTGGAGCTACAGTCATGCTCCCAGTCTATGTTTGGGTAGTTTAACCCACCCAATATAATGGTGTATGGACAGACCTACATACTTACAACTGTTTTCAGGAAGGCCAAGTGCAGTTCTTGTGTTTGTGAGGGTGGTCTGTACCAGGCTATAACCTGGAAGGCAGTTTTACCCATTGTTACTTGCATATGGATAGTCTCTGATGTTTGGTGCTTTGCCACCAACCTGGAGGTGTGGGTATCTTGCATGTATGTCAATACACCCCCTCCTTTTGTGGTTTTGTGCAAGTTTTGGGCCTGAAAAGCATGGTATGAGGTATAACTTGGTAGTGCTGGAGTGCTGTTGGTAGCCCTGAATCCGGTATCTGTTACTGCACAGATAGCGATGTTCTCCATGCTGAGGAATGTTTTGAGTGTGTGCATCATCAGGTTAGAGTCCTGCAGTGGCATATATGACTGCTCACGTGGACAGATGCCAGGTAAGTCATATGCAAAGTGTCACAGGCAACGTACATGTGCACAAGAGAAACAGTGACATTCTGTCAAGTGAGACATGAACATACATATAGTAAGCTATGCAGATGTCACTAGGAGTCCACAGAAGCTGTGTAACTATGCATGGCAGGTCGGATCAGTATTCCAGGGTAACTGCAAGGAAACATGCATGCAAACATAGCTACTGTAAGCAGGGCTGCATGTAGTCCATTGTACAACAAACAAGCTGTACCACTATCAGTAGGTAACACTGCAAATGCTCACCAGCTGACATATGAATACCTATGTCACCAAAGGTGATACTTACCAGACCACGGACAGAAATGACATGGCCAGACACGCTGCATCCCACATGAACACATATCTCAAGCAACACAGACCTCACAAAGTCAGTGTTCTTAACAGGCACAGCCCATAAGGCCAAACACAATGTGTGACACACCTATAATAGGTGATGCCATAGTCAGACACACTGACGTCCCGCTCTCCAGACTGAGCAAGGTGAGAGTCACATTTAGCTACCTGTCGGGTGATAGAATGTGCCACATAACACAAGCACTCAGGTCACTCCACAGCAAGTACAAGCATGAGGCAGTCATTGTCCATGCTGGTGTGAACAACCTGAGACGTACCTCCCTGGACCACATGGAAAGAGACACAGAGGAGCTCTTACATCACCCTCTCAAACTCAGGAATCCCACACAGCCTTCATGACGACACAGGAGAGTATAGATTTCTCTGCAAACACCATCATACTGGGTGACTTCAACTACCCAAACATAGACTGTGAACATTACTCAAGCCACAATACCCAAGCTCTAGGGTTCCCATAGTTCAGAAACTCTTTAGCTATGGAGCAAGTAGTCAACATTCCCACAAGAGGGGAAAATATACTAGACCTGATCATCACAAACATGAGTACAAAATGCTCACCACTTGAAGCATATCCCTGTTGCAATTGAACCATATACTAATCACACTGGAGTACTGGATCCCCCATATATGCAAACCTCAAACACATCTATGTGTGTGTGTGGGAAATGCCCCTATTAGCAATTGTGACAGTACACTACAGGATGCAGATTCCCCTTTTGAAACACTGATGATGTCAGCACTCTATAACTATATTACCTGAATGAAAGCTCCCCAGTAATTCGTATAGCGTGCTCTGCTAATGCGCCTTTCCCTAGTGTCATAACATAGTTAAGTAGGGATTTGAATCCTGCAAAGGGAATGTATGTGAGTTACTGTGAGTGGGGTTTGTGTGTGTGCATAATGCTGTGAGGGAAAAGTGCCTTTTGCCAACTGGGAGAACACACTACAGGGTGCACATCCCTCTTCCTAAACACAGATGATGTCAGCACCCTCTAAGTACAGCATTAGAAAGGATTTTTCCCACTAATGCAAATAGCGCACTCTGCTAATGTGTCTGTCTCTAGTGTCATAACACAGTTAGGTAGGGGTTTGAATCTTGCAAATGGAAAGTATGTGTTTTAGTGTGTGTGCACAATGCTGGGGTGGGATGTGGCTTTTGCCAAATGGGGCTACGCACTGCAGGGTGCACATTTCCCTTAACAAACAGTGATGTTGACAGCACCCTATACAAACAACATGACAACAGACAACTGCCAGTACTCAGTATAGTGCTACATGCTACTGTAACACGCACATGTACCAGAACATACCTAGATAGTGTTTTGAAACCTGAATGTGGCAAGTGTGTGGATGTGGGATGTTTCTGTGTGTGCATTTCCGTATGGAACACATGTTGGATGTGGCAATCAGGGAACCACAGTACCTGATGCACATTACACTTTTAAACTAATGAGGTTGCCTGCACCCTGTGAGTACAGGTAGAGAAGAGGAAATCGGTAGTAATCCAAATAGTGCACTTTTCAAATGTGTACCTGTGATGTGTCGACAGCTACTCATGTAGGGTAATAAATAATGGAAATGGCAGGTGAGCGTGTGCATGTGTGGGGGTAGCAGGGTGTGTGTAAATGCATGTGTGACAGAACAGATACATATAGCTGAATCTACAATACAGCACATGATGCACATTCCCATAGTCAATGGTAGCATGTGATGGTGTGCAGCTGGTACACTTTGGTAAGTAGTATGGGTGCAGATAACAATTCAGGACATTCATACAGTTACTGCAGCAGGAATGCTGGGATATACACACAATCATAGTGGAACAGTGAACAGTTACCAACATGTTACTACTTATACACATCTATGTAGTCACCCTGTGCATCAGCAACGTGTTTACCTTTTCCTGCACTGATGTTGTAGTATGCAGGAGGTGGCACAGTGTCATCATATGCGCAGGGTGTGGGTTAGGTATGCCCAAGCCAGCCACTGGTACCACCAATTGACATGTGTGTGTATGTGTGTTTGTGAGGGGCAGCAGTACAGGGTGGACCAGTGTTGGTGCAGTGTGTGTGTGTATGTGTTTGCCCTAGGTGTTAAATTTCTGCATGTGTGTAAGCACGCACACAGTCCCACATAATGGCTGCCATGTACAGGGTTTTGTGGACAGCCACAGACTGCACTTGTCAGGTCATCCAGATCAGTGTCTGCGGGCATGGACACGGTACCTGTGCCTGGCAGGGGTGCTACGGACCGTATCTGGTACTAACCCAGACTGGGTACTGTCATCGGAAGCGGGTGTGTGTGTTGACTGGACACAGTTCCCTGTTGGGACTGTCCAGAGCCACGTGCACGTGGTCTCCTGGGGCGTCCTGATGACAGCACTAACCCAGCATTGCTGGGGCTGCTGCTGGCACTTGAGGTGCGTGAGTGGGCCTGTTGTCATCCGCGGCGACTGCCAGCTGGTGCTGTTGCCGGCATACGCCACGCCGACGCTCGGCTGCAAACGCACACCATCGCCCTGGCCCATGGACATCTGGTTGTGGAGCAGCTGTTGTATGTCCCCACAATGTCTGTCAATGACATCTGTGAAATTACGAATAGCATTCGCAATGTCACGCATGCCATCTGTCATGGCTGTGCGACATGCTGTCAGCTCCCTCAGACCCTGTCTGGTGTACCTTTCCATACGCGCCTGTGCCTGCATAACAGTCCGAAACATAGTGGAGGTTGACATACCTCCTTGGGCACATCGGCCAGGGGCAGTACGGTCACGGATGCCCACACGAGAACCCATGGGCGACTGTCTGCATGGTACCATTGGAGGACCCTGCTCATGGCTGCTTTGTGGGGATGTATGCACCACAGGTACCACATTACCCTGATCTATGCCCAATGCATACTGTCCATCACCTAGGGACAATGGTGACAAAGGATGTAATGGCAGGATGACTGTGCGCATTGAAGGGGTTGACAGCTGTGTACTGTCAGTTGGCTGACCAATGGCGGACCCAGACACACCTTCCTGCACCATTATAAACATTTCCTCATCATCAGTACCTGGGGCACAAGATTCAGGTTCCCTGCTGCAGGTCACCAGAGCAGCACCAGAACCTACAGGAGGAAAACAGGGAATACAGATTACAGTCTCAAGACATATTTTATGGTGATGCACTTCAATACAAATGCACACATTCAGAAATGGACACATGCACTCATGGACACACACACACATGGGCATAGGCACATTTGCACACATGCACACCCCACAGTACACACACACATCAGTACTGAGTTACACTACTCTTACTAGTATTATAAATAGTTTTTCAGGTAATGATAAACACACTCACCAGCATGTATGGCCTGCTTCGTTGCTAGATGGGAGGGACCTGGAAATATGAAGAAAGTAATGTCAGTGGGCACAAGTGTGCCATTGTTTTTGCATATGATACAGTACAGTAGTACACCAGTTCCCTTATACACATCAGCTGCTCATAATGCCAATATCACACATGCACAATTACATATCATGATGACAGATACATACCACGTGCACACCTTATGCATGCATGAAGTAACAGTGTACAGAACAGTCATATGTACATATGGCATCTTACCTGCACGCTCAGTGTCTTGCTGCTGTGTGGATCCAACCTCCATCAGGATGCAAGTCTGATGCTGTTGTTGTTCTGGGGCTGGATCCACGACACTTAGCAGTAGCCCCTCCTGTCTGGTGAGGGGGGGATGTGTGGCCACCCCCCCACCTGTGGCAACCTGTTGCCTGCGGATATCTGCAGCATGCTGGCGGACATTTCTAATCAAATCACTGCAGTGATGTCTCACCTGCTCATATGTCCTATCATGCATGCCAACATCATTTATCCTGCTGACAAGGTTTTGCCACAGTGCAGACCTCTCCTGCTGATTCTGGGTGGTGCGTGAAAACAGGATGGCATAGTCATGCACCAGGGTCTGGTGGATCACTTTGTCCTCTGCAGCAGAGTATGCAGGGTTACTTTTTGGAGCCATATCCCCCTGGAAAAGTACTCAAACAGGATATCAGCAAAGTATGTCAGCAATATATGGTACACAGTCTATACATGAAGTATTAAATTGTAGTTATTACTGCTTGGTTGTAACTTGATTAAAGTGTGGCTATCATTCTGTCTTTTGGTTTAAGCACTTGGCCTTCAGACCAGTTGTTTTACATTAGGAAGGTTTGTGGCAAGCACTGTGGTGGCAGGACAGGTAGCTTTCATCCTTCTAATTTGGGAACTGCTGATTGAGAGCCCAGTGTCCAAGTGTATTAGTTCTGGTATAAGCAGTTGGCCTTCAGGCCAGTTATTTAACATTAACAAGGTTTGTGGTCTGCACTCTTGTGTGACAATAGGCTGTACTCTGCCATTCATAGCTGGGAACTTCTGGTTTAAGGTCTATAGTGCCTGCATATTTGAACTGTATTGCTGTAGCATACACTACATCCAAGCCTCCTGAATCTAGCTTTGTTTATATGCTTGTTATGTGTTAGCTTGTTATTTCACTGGTACGCTAATTCCACATAATACACAGCTTCTCAGAACTTCTGTGAATCACTACTGATATCTGCATTGCTTACTGTACTTATTTCCTTGTTACACTTGAAAGAAAGTGACTGCTTGTCGTTTTTGCATTTAGTTAATTGTAACACATTGCACTTAAGTTACCTGGCACTTGCTCAATGAAGCTATTATATCAGTCAGCAGTAGAAATTAATATCAGTACACCCTCACTCCCCACTGGACCTTGTTTTCAATTATTACGGACTTCACAATAGTATTCTAGCATGTCCAAAGGTCAGTTATCAATCTCCTCTCCAGTCCAGCTGGTGAGTGTGGTAATCCAGAGGCAATGTTATAACAGCCTCATGTACACAGACAACCCCCTCCTCCTAACAACAAATTCAAACACATGTGAGTGATGCAACCATATACCAAACTGGAGGCTAGGCTCTCTCTACTCAATACTGCCATAACCAGTCAGGAGGAGAAGGAAACCACACTCACTACAATTCCAGTCTCACATAGACCTACCACGACAGCAAAACAAACAAATAATCACACAAAAACATATTCGGAGGCTCAAAATAAACATCTGCCTAAGCAGCAGAGACCTCCAAAGCAGACACCCAAGCAACCGCTACCCCAAAACAAAACACGTGCAACACATATCTCACAAAGCCAATGTGCTGAACACTCACAGCCCTTAACAGTGAACAACACACCTCATACACATGTAATAGGTGACTCTATCATCAGGCACACTGACGTCACATTCACCAGGCTCAACGAAGAGAGGGTCACAGTGAGCAGCCTGTCGGGCACTATGACCCGCCACATAACACAAGCACTCAAGTCACTCCAAGGCAAGTACAAATATGACTCACTCATTGTCCATGCTGGTGTGAATGACCTGACACATACCTCCCTGGACTACATGAAAAGAGACAGAAAGGAGCTCTCTGAGCATGTAGCCCAAGATAGTATGACCCTGACCTTGAGTAGCATCCTACCCTCACCAAGAATGATGCCACAATATCAAGGCAAGATGATCACTTTCAACAATTGACTGAAGTACTGGTGTCATTCAAAGGTGATCCAATGTCTGTCAGCTTGGGATGATATGCTGTACAAGCCACGATGCTTTGCTAGGGACAGCTTGCACCTGTCACCCCTGGGCTTTTGGATTTTGGCAAAGGCTCTTGTTACACCCATAGTGCCTTTATTAGGCAAGGCTCATAAGGCAAACCCACATCCATAGGTATCACAAAGGATGAGGAACTAAGAGTAATGCTACTCAATGCCAGAAGTCTAAACCTCAAGATACACGCACTCAAAACTCTACTTAGCATTATGGACATCGATATCTGTGCAGTAACAGAAACCTGGTTCAGGTTTCCCAAGAGCACATCAGCACTACCAGGTTATACCTGTTACCATTCTTGTCGGCCCCAACACTTGGACCAAACAACAAAAGGAGGGGGAGTATCAATATTCATCAAAGATACCCACACCTCCACATTGGTGGCAAAGTACCACATAGGTGTTAAGCCATTAAGTACAGAAGAAGTAATTGGGGACCTGGGGAACAAACTTGATAGCAATCTGTCATTTGACAACCACATGGCCAAAGTGGATTGAAAAACATGTTATACAGCCCAGCTAATCATGAAGGGATTCACATGTACATCAGGGGAGGTCATGGTGCCTCTTTACTCATCCATCATCAGGCCTATAATTGAGAACAATGCCCCTTTTGAGATGTACCTAACCAGACACCTACAGCAACTGGAAAAACCCCAACAGTACCTCATCAAGAGGATCAAAGGGCTCAAACAGATGCCATATGCTGCCCGGTTAAAGAAAATCCAGCTGGACTCAGTGGCATACTGCCTGTTCAGAGGCAATCTTTGCCTGACGTATACAGCCATGTCCTATCCAGAAGTAATGGACATGCTGCACCTCAGGAAATCAAAATCCCATACAGCCACACGCTCAAGAGACCTGAACCTTAGCACTGTACAGGTTAGGCAGAGTCCCTCATTGACTCTCTTCCATAGGAATCTGGATGAGTGGATGGGAGATCATAGTTGTACCCCGGGTATCACTTCTATGTCACTCTTAGACAGAGGCACAGTATACTAACCTCGGAAAAGGGCATAGCAAAATAAATTTTAATTGGGTGGCAAAAGACAAACACATTCTGGCTAGGCTTATCAATGCCCTAGGGCAGATAGCCTAGTATGAACCTATGAACCTATGTGTACTGCTATACTACTCTGCCATATGTTGCATGTGTGTGTGTTGTGGGGGATGCGCAGATAATGGGCAGATATTTCTGCACAGGCAACACTTCTGAAACACTCTGGGTGTTCATCCCAACATACTGTATGTGTGTTGCCATCCAACACTGTGATGTGGACACACATTACTCAGCCTGGATATACATATCCCAACAACACCACAAGCACAGTACACTACCTTGCTATGTATGTATGTAATTACACAGTTGTTCACTAGTTAGGACTGTGATGCTATCCATGCAGCCCACTGGGACAGTGGAAGCCACAACACACACTGCTGGCCCCTTTGCAAAAGCTTACCACAGACATCCCACATAGTGCATGTAATGTGCACACACATATCTAACCCAGACCGTATGCACACCACTTATTTATCCTGTCCAGTGGACTACAGATACAGGCACATTGTATAACAATAGTAGGAGGCTACTGCAGCACAGAGCAGATTCACATGAAGGCAAGGCATCTGTGGTCAGCAGTGGTAAGATGCTTCACATTCACCAAATGCACAGATATTGGCAACATTGTTGCAGACAGTTTAGGTGCAGGTATCCCCCTCCCCATTCTCCTACACATGTGGAATTAGTTATCACAGATGAATGTAACCTCCCTATCATCTCACATGTCCAGGTGAGGGCCACCCTCAACATTGCAGAACACACAGCATCACTGTTACAAAATGGTATCCCTGGATGTGTGATACGTTCACCCCTAGAGGACATAGCACCACATTACAGACTGATATTAAACCCCGGCCATACTACAGGATATGTACCTGAACAGTGCCATACATACACAGTGGTCCCACACCAATGAGGAGGAACCTCTACTGACCCTGGGAACTACTGCATCATATGCATAATTGGCCTTGTGTTCTAAGCTATGGAAGTTTTAAGTATGGAAGACATACAGCAATATTACATATGTATATATATCAGGACTATGTACACACAACCTATCTCATGGACATACCTATAGATAGTGAACTATGATACATTTGGAGGTTTCACAGTAAACACAGTATTAACCTGCTACTTTGCATTACCTGTGTTTGTGTCAGCTGTTGCTGTGTCACTGCTGCTAATTGCTGCTGCTGCTGGTTTTGTTGCTGTGATGATGCAGTTTTTTTTTATCACTGCCTTTCTTTCTTTCTTTCTTTCTTTCTTTCTTTCTTTCTTTCTTTCTTTCTTTCTTTCTTTCTTTCTTTCTCTCTCTCTCTCCCTCTCTCTCTTTCTCCGTCGGTTTGGTGCAATGAATGTATTGCATGTGTGGAGTGTGGAGTGTTAGTACTGGATGCTTTTGTAGGTATCTGCATAGGCCTCTGCACCAATTGTAAAGCAGCATTTGCTAATTGCATGCAGCCAGTTGTGTACTGATTGCATGTCTCACTGTGATTTCAGGACAGTGCTATAAAAGGGTATGTGAGATAGGCATTGCCCTTTCAGATTGTAAGGGCGTGGACCATGCTGGTATGCTGTCGACAGTGTTCTGTGAGTGTAAAGTCTCTCATGATTCATGCTGTGTTGTAAAGTCAGGTTGCTGCATTTCTCTCACCTGTTCCTGTAGTGAGTTTGTATGCATACTGACACCTACAACTATATTTCCATATGTATTAATATATATATATATATATATATATATATATATATATATATATATATATATATATATATATATGTGTGTGTGTGTACATATACATACTTTCATATATGTACATTAGCTTACATTATTAAGTACAAGCTAACAATTAGCAGGGCTGTTTCTGCTAACAGTAAACTGGTATGGGAATCCAGTAATTAGGACAGTAAAAGTCTACCTGACATGCTTTGGGTAGTACACGTCCTATATTGCCTTTATCTTCATTCCTACTATTACATGTTATACTTATTTTAGCACTATATTCCTGTATGAGAGTCATGGCTTAGTGGTAGGTCATACAGACTAGTGTTACAATGGTCTTGTGGTAGGGCCTAATAGTATGCTTTTATTTTGCTTTCAAATTGAGTACAGGGCCTGTCAATCAAAGTGCTGAAGGCACCTGTAAGCAGTTAAAAGGGTTAGTAAGTCTTACAGGAGTCAGGCTGTGTTGTAGATTCTGGTTGCTGCATTTATCTTCACTGTTTCCTGTAGTGAGTGTGTATGAATACTGACACCTACCACTATATTTCATATGTATTAATATATATATATATATATATATATATATATATATATATATATATATATATGTGTACATATAATACTTTCATATATGTACATTACCTTACATTATTATGTACAAGCTAACAATTAGCAGGGCTGTTTCTGTTAACACTAAACTAGTATGGGAATCCAGTAATTCGGGCATTAAAAGTCTACCTGACATGCTTTGGGTAGTACACATCCTATATTGCCTTTATATTGATTCCTACTATTACATGTTATATTTATTTTAGCACTATGTTCTTGTGTGTGAGTCATGGCTGAGTGGTAGGTCATACCGACTAGTGTTACCAAGGTCCTGGGTTTGAGACTGGCAGTAGGAATTTATTTTTCTTTCAAAATGAGTACAGGACCTGTCAATCAAAAGTGCCAAAGGCACTTTTAAGCAATTAAAGCCAGGTCTGCGCTCGTTTGCGCGGAGCTCACGCATGCGCACTGGCGGTGAGCTCACCGCACACAAGCGCACACCCGCGCTATTTTCTTTGAAAGAAAAGAAAAAGGGGTGACAGGAAAGTGGTAAAAAAGGGGTCACAAAGAGGGTAAGACAGTAGGGAAACAAGCTTGGGATTTGCAGGAAGGATGTAGGTGAGGCCCATAGCTGCCCATGTCTTTCTCAGCAGCAGCTGTGCATTTGTATGTAATTTGGTGTGACATTTGAAACCTTCCACCCCTGAGAGAGGTGTCAGGACAACATTAATACCTGTTGTACAGCCAGTTGTAATTAACAGTTTCAATGTCCAGCAGACATGTGTGCAACATGGACAGCTATGTATGGGGCGTAATTTTTTTGTGGGTACAGAGTGCCCTTTTTTTTTTTTTATCAGGTGAGAGTGGTATGTCAGGTGAAGGTAGTCGGTATAGCTGGGGAGGTAGGTTTGGTAGGTTAACAGACAAGACAGACAAGACGCATACAGGGGCGGTGTATGACACATGTGGGGGGGTTACACAATTGACGGGGAGGGAGGTTGGGATACCCAGGGCACATGAGCCCACAAATGGCAACAGTGGAACTGATATCCCCACCCATAGGCAGTTGCCACTGTTCCTTCACAGTCCAGGACGGGGCTGTGCTGCGGGCTGTGCAGGCGGGACAATGGGCATGCCCGTAAGCTGTGCCACCCGGGCCTCAAGCTGGCGTAGGGGCCCAAGAACAGAGTCTTGGATCTCCCTTTGCACCACAGACCGGACACCTTGGAGGGTGAGTGGACGGGCTCCTCCGGCCACGCTTGCAGAGGAGGGACAGGCCCCATCCCCTGCAGCGCTTCCACCCGAAGGTGGCACAGGGCCACCGGCGAGGGTCCAGCCTGGGCACTAGTGCCAGGTGCAATCGCCAGATGAGGTGGGAGAGGTGGGTCCACTGGGACCTGCCTTCCCAAGCGTTCCAGGTTTGTGAGTATGTTATGTTAGTTTGGGTTAGTAGCATATTATTCCATTCAAATTAGTTGTAACAGCATGCATTGGTATTCCCATTAAACAAACACCCAGATATTAACACCATTGAACAACAGGCATATCAATATCACATGCGTTATTTGAACAGAAATACACAATCAAACAACATGCAGGGTTGATTAATGGCAACAGGCCATCAGGTTTGCAGGTATGAACAGGGCACATACAACAACGGACATGCATATATTTTTGAAACAGCAGGACAAATGTCCATGGTTAATGAAATGTTCACATACCAATATTTAGTGAGTTTTTAATTTGCAATTATAGGGTGGGTGGAGAAAGAAAATGATGACACATTCATAAATTATACATTGATATGCATTTGTAATAGAAACACAATTAACTTGTGGGTGATAGTTTCCAAATGATTTTTAATTGACTGTCATGCTAGACCTGTTACAGATACATCACTATCCTAGTTATTTTGAATTTGATCAGATACATCATCCTGCTACACTTTGATGACAGGGCAGGGGACAACTATGGATGTTTAGTATGTCAGACAAGCATTCATTCTATCTGAAAATTGTTGACTGTCATCACCATGTACAGATTTTGGCTTAAACATTCAAGATTAAGACACACTGAAATCAGTTTGGGATGTTAATTTTTAATTCCCACATGCATTTAGTTCTGTAGAACCACACTGAGGCTTATATATTCAGGAGTTATTACTACTTTATTTATTGATACATGACCCTTTCTGTCACTCTCACACATCCTGCTATTTCACAGTTCAGGTTGGTACTTCTAGGCTTTGTTCACATATTAGACCTGTGGTGATTCAAACACTTTCCAGCAGCCTCACTTCTGTCATGATTCAGCATTTCAACAGGGATATATCTCACATGTGATTAACTCAGCTTTTGAAGCTGTACTCTTGAGACTACTGCAGGTTATACTACATTTAATTAATGGTGGGACATCTGTATTACAGAACTAATTATTTCTATCAATTATGTTTCCAGTTTCACTTGCATACCGATGAACTTGTTGCAGCCATACCTGCAGACTTTCACTTGTTGCTTGCACATTCTATTACTTTTAATCAATACACTGCAGTGTTCTGCTACGTGCTACACTATAATATTTATTTACAAGTACTAGGTGGGGTTACTAACCTGAATGGTGGCAGCCGCACCAGCCTGCGGTCATGTGCCCTGTGATTCGCAGAGCGGACACCTGCAGCTGTAATACAAAACAAGTAATATTGGAATACATACCTCCATGGTATCAGCTAGTTGAATTCCTTACATACATAAGTAAAATGTAACTTAGTAGTGGGGCGTTGGGCATATCCCGGGCCTTCTGGATCCATTGGGTCAACTGGTCTTGTTTACGTCGCTTCAGGTCCGCATGGTGGTGACGGACCTGCTCACCAGTACGTGGAATCCCAGTAGCACTAGTGAGATCATGAGCCAACTGGTTCCATGCCTCCGCCCTGTATGCTCCCCATGAGACCTGGCCCTGCATGAGTTGGGCCTCATGATGGTGAACTAGGAGTCAGACCATGTATCTGGACTCCTCAACGCCCCACCGCTGTGCTCGAAAGCAACGTCCCTCCCCTACTCCACTCATTCTGCCTGCAGGTCTATTCTGCAATCATTTATGCTGTGTATTCCCGCCTATGGGGCTTATATATGCCGATTTTCCCACACATTTCTATGATTGGCTGTTTTGGAATTGTATCAACTTCACAGAAACTGCTTTATCATGCTCCATTTTGGATTACATCCTATATATGTGCTATTTCTGCATTTCTAAGTACTGCTGTCATGGCTTAGTGGTTTCGTACCTTGACTCTAGTGCATGGTATCCTGGGTTTGAATCTGACCACTGATTTTTAATTTCTATGACTGTCTAGAAATGAGTACAGGACCTGTCAATCAAACATGCCAAAGGCACTTTTAAGCACTTAAAACCAGGTCTGCGCTCATTTGCGCGGAGCTAACGCATGCGCACCGGTGGTTAGCTTGTGGGCGCAGCGCGCACCTCTGCGCAAATGGTGTGCGATGTGTTAAACCTTAATTGGTTAGTAACATGCATGTTATGCTAAGCACAGCTAGTTGCACACAGTTTGAGCCTGTTAAACCAGTGCTTAGCTACGGGCAAGCAATTTGCAGCCTTTGAAACACTACTCAGCTACGGGCACTCTGTCTCACAGCAGCTTAGCTATCAGTACATTTCTAAATATTTTTATTATTGTATTACTTGAAAATATATGCTCCATTTCATTCCATTTTACAAAAGGAAATACTTTTACATTTGTACAATACTGTCAGGGGCCTTTTTAGTGCTTATTTACAAAAAAAAAAGGTTGTTGTGTGGGCTCGAACCTTGCCTTCCTGCTCTTAAGCCGACAACTCTACCGCTATGCTATTACTTCTTGGCTTACTTTGCATATTTAGTTCTTATATCCTTTTCCACTGATTGCTAACTGCAGTTGCGCTAGTAGTAGCACACCCGCACATGAGCCGCCAGTAGCAAACATTTACAGGGTTTTAAAAAAAAAACAGTTTTCATTTTCATTTTATAACATCTGTTCACTTTTTACATTGCTGGTCTGTGGGGGCATGTGTTGTGTAGTGTGTTTATTCACATTTCCATGGCCTCTCTCATGGCTGTTTACTTTCTGCCATTCTAGACTTCCGAGGGCGTGTCTGCTTGCAGGGCTTAGCCTACGGACATGCCCCCTACTGTCTTACACGGACCGTGTAAGAGTTACAGTGTGATTCAGCATGCCTCATGCACTTCATGCATATGCATGACATGCTGACATCACACTGTTTAACTGCAGCCTCCGTGTAAGAGTTATAACTCTTACACGGAGGCTTCCTGAATTTGGCCCTTTATGTGTTATTTAAATATGGCGTCAGTTTTTTTAAAATTCACCCACAAGTAATGTTAAAGAAGAAATTAATTTTTTAGACCTTTTAGTGGGACATACAGAAAAGGGTTTTAAATCAAATGTATACAGGAAGGAGACTTTTAGTAACTCTTACCTACACTTTTCAAGTTGTCATCCTATTAAGCAAAAAAGAGTATTGTAAAGGGTCAACTTATAAGAGTAGCCAGGATGACATCCCACAAAGAAGAACTTATGGGTCAGTTACAAAAGGTGGGGGAAATATTTCTAGCTAGAGGTTACCCTCACAAAACTTATACAAGATTTAGTCTAATACGTTTACAATCAGTGGGGTATAGGATACAGCCCCTATTAGGTGTTGGGTTGACAGAAGATGCTGAATCTACAAGTACTAACAATAGGAATTATGAGATGGGCCTTATAGTAGAATTTGGGACAACAGCACACAATATTAAATCAATAGTGAGAAAGAATTGGAATATATTAAAAACAAACTCAGAGCTACATCAACTCCTAGGGTCAGAACCAACATTCATTTTTAAGACAGAATTAAACCTTAAGCAAGGCTTTGAGAAATATTTAGGGGTGACAGAGAAGAAGAGACACAATTCAGGTGCCAAGAGGTGTGGATGTTGTAGCCAGTGTCCATATATAAATCAGTCCAAGAGTATTGTATTGGAGAATAGAAGTGGATCTAAAGTAATTTTTTTTTATTGTAATTGCTGAACTAGTAAGGTGATTTACTTAGAAAAATGCCACACCTGTCCAGTTTTTTATGTAGGCAAAATGGAAAGAGCCTTAAGAAAATGGATTTATGAGCACTGTTACAATATAGGGAAAAAGAATGAAAACAACGCACTTTTCAAACACTCCAAATTATGTCCAAATTTCCGAAATTTATGTTTGCCATATTAGATCATATTAGAGTGAACCCTAGAGGGGACAACAGTGCCTCAGTGCTAGAGGAGAGGGAAATTAAGTGGCAGTTAAAACTACAAGCACCCCCCCCATCGTATTAATGAACACATCTCTCTACAACCAATGCTAAACAGAAAAGTTTTATTATACAAGTGAACAATATTAAAGTGATGGAGTTTTATACATTATTTTGAAGTAATGTTTTTAAAGAGTTTTTAAGTTTTTTGACAAGATAGAACTTAATGTTTTATTTACTTGTTTGTATGAATGAGATCTTAATGTTTCAGACACTCCCCAGGATTCAGCAAGCTCTGCACGGTGTGCAGGAATAGTGCAAGAGCTGCTGCAGGCAATATGGCTGGTGTACGATCCAGGAATAAGGTCCTGGGACGTGCACAAGTGCTCCTGCACTATTCCTGCAAATGAGGTGAATTAGTGATCCAGGAAGCGGGCAGAAGGCCATGCAAGAATAGTGTAGACTTTAGAAATGTATTCAGCCAGTAGCTGAATACATTTCTGCAAACTACAAAACAGAGGCATGACAGCTCGTACAAATGCATGTATTAGAAGAGTTAGGCATGCCAAAAGCCAAATATATGGCCATAGGCATGAAAAATAATTTAAAAAGTATAACAATTAACTTTTTTTGTTGGTCGATTTCGGCCGTTTAAGTGCAAGGCAATGGTGAGCAAATGGGATCGGCCCGAAAATAAAAAAATAAAGCTGGAAACAAGCTTTTAAACTAAAATCATAATTTTGCCATAATAGTCAATGGCATGCATAACACAACAAGACCATGGAATAGTGGTTGCTAAGGGGGAAGGCTGAGTGCCGGACTTGTAACCGTGCATTAGCAGACAATCCTATGCAAATGAGGGCAATAATACTGAATCACAGATTTCCCCTCAGTGCTAGCTTGCACCCAGCCGTGTAGGTGCAGTAAGACCACGGTGTAAGCCTAAGAGCTAGATGACGTCATAAGGATGTGTGTCATGCATGCTGTAAGCTTATTGGAGCCCTGTGGCCCATGTTTGCCCTTAGCTATGCACAGATAAGGTAGGGGGTGTGTCTGAAGCTGCCTAGCAGTCTACCTCACCTAAATGGGTGTGCGCGCTGTGCACCGGGTTTTAAACAAAAAAAAAAATAAAAAGCAGGAAATCGCAGCTCCATTCTCATCTGAGCACTGGGTTTGTGCAGTGCACCTCGGGCTTAAACAGGTAGGCAATGGGAAGGGAAAATAGCAGTAGGAAGGTAATCAAGGAGAACTAGCATAGCTGGCAGGTGAACTATATCAGAATCAGCCAATTACACAGGAAGCAGCCCAGACCACCACACTTATAAACTATGCAAACACTTTTCACTCTGTTTTTTTTCCCCCACAAACTGTACACCATCGGTGTACACAAATGGGGACATTTTAGCTAACAAAAGCAGCAAAATGATAGGGGCTGCTTTTGATCTCATAAATCAACATGGGGAAAAGGCTGAGGGTGGTGAGGATGACAATGCTGATGACCAACCCACAGTGAGAAGGAGAAGAGTGTACAGACCCAGGGTAACCTACCAGGGGCTACATGAGCTGGAGATAGTGGAGCACTATAGGGAGGACAGGGACCTCCTACAGCAAATTGTTGAGCTGTGCCAGCCACACCTCACACACAGAACCAACAGAGGGGAACCCATCCCAGTGGATACCAAGGCATGTGTAGGCTTAAGAATACTAGCCACAGGTACCTCCCAAAGGCCAACTGGGGATATCATGTGGATCTCACAGGCATCAACATATATGGTACTACACCAGTTCCTAGATGCCATGTCAGCACATGCCTGTGAGCACATATATTTCCACAATACCTGTGAGGCGTTGACCAGCAATATGCATCTCTTCCACTAAATAGCAGGATACCCTGAGGTAGTGGGTACTATAGACTGCATGCACATACACATCAAATCACCACCCGGTGAGCAGGGTATGGTCTACATAAACTGCAAGGGCTTCCCCTCCATCAACTGCCAGGTTGTGTGTGATGCCCAGGGCATTATAATGAATGTGTGTGCTGGCAGCCCTGGAAGCTATCACGACTCCCACATCTGGCATATGATGCAGCTGTATCAGAGATTTGCCAATGGGGACATCCCATACGGCCACCTAGTGCGGGATGCTGGTTACGCACTGGAGCCGTGGCTGATGACACCCATCAGACATGCACACACACCCGAACAAGAACTCCATAATGAGGCATATGCACAGACCAGAATCATAATAGAGCATGTGTTTGGGATGCTCACATCACAGTTCTGGTGTCTGGACATATCTTTTGGAGCCTTGCAGTACTCCGCTGTTTCATGTACCCAAATTGTCATTGTACGTGCCATGCTACACAATATAATCCTGCGGAAACAGCTGCAGCAGGAACAGCATGGGGCAGGGTCACACAGCCCCCTACCATTGCCAAGGCCAGCACAGGCACAGAGTGACTAAGAGGAGGAACAACCTGAGCCTGCCCTTGTAGGCAAAAGGAGGGAGGGTGGCCTAATGGTTAAAGTGCTTGCCTTACAAACACACGGTGCAGGGTTCAAGTCTGACAATGGATAATTGGCTAGGCTTAAAATGGCTCGCAAGGGCAGTTAGCTTAGTACTAACCTATGAACCTTAATATGAACCTATGCCCAGTATGCCCAGGCTTTGGTAAAGAGGCAATGCATGGCACATACACTGACATGGTAGGAACCCAGGGAATGACACCTCTCTCTGACTCACACATACAGTAAAAGGGAGGCCAAACATGACACTGCCTGTGCTTAACCATGTATAGGGAGTGTACTTGTGCATCCAACATAGTCAGCCCTCCAGCATTATCCTCAGTACTGGTACAGCCACAAGGTAAGTCACTCTCACTATCAATTGCTGAATGGAGTAGTATGTTCTGCTACTTGTATCTATGGTATGGATGTGAGCATACAAGGGGATCAGTGGCTGAATGGGATGGCAGCAGGTAGTAGACACCTATATGGGCAGCATGAAATCCATAACAAATACTGGTGTCAACACAGTAGGCAGTACTACACAAGGTGACAAAACCTACTGCAGGACATGCGGTGGGCCAAATATGTGTCCATAGGACACACAGATGCATGTCAGTGAGGTTCACATACCCAACAACAGTCTCAGCCAGCAGGACAGGTGTAGACGACTAAAAAGAAAGGCTGTGCTAAGGCCTCCGATTGATGGCGGTGGAGAATAGCCCTCTCCAGACCTACACAGACAGACTACAACAGGTCAGGCAGTGGGATGTTAGTTCTGAAGGGTAATAAGTCTGAAACTGAAATGTAGGTCACTAAAGCCTAAGAACTGTACTACACTGATATGCCTCTAGTCTGCATGATAGGTCTGAATACAGAATGAAATGGAAGCCAACAGAGTACCTGAAATACCAGTAAGGTGCCCCCCCCCCCACAATCCTATGTAGAAATGTAGTAACATGTATGTGTGGATATAGTAACAGTGGAGCACAGATTACCTGAGCTGGCCAAATCCCCAGGATAGATTGTTGCACATGTACAATATGCAGGGCTCTGTGAGTTAGGTTGTTGTGTGTTGTATATTGTGTGAAAGTGGTCAGCATGTAGGCATGGAGGGCTGTGTCCTGGTGGCCAATGGCCAGTACTGTTGATAACAGGACCAAGTTCTTACAACTGCAGTGAAACACAATGCATCCTAGCAAGACCCAATCCAGCAGTAATCCATACTAATTGTTCGGATGTAATATCTGTCACCATCTGAAAGATGGACATGGCATGAATGTGGGCCAAGACATACAAACAGTACACAGGTGTAAGTACCCTAGACAAAGAGTGTATAAAATGTTACTGTCAAATGGGCACACCTTTGGATTTGTACATACAGGTTAGCAGCACATTAGTTGTTTGTGTAGTATGGAATATTGATGTAGTCTGGCCAAACACTGGCAGACCACAAAAGGCACAGTTATGAGGTACTGAGAAACCGCTGATGTCCCTGCACAAGCCAGCATAAGGGGAATGCCCCATGTATATCTGTGAGTCAACTGCAAGTAGCTTCCATAGCACACATGCACTCAGCTCACCCCACCATTGGCCACAGGTACCTCACAGGTCATATCCCTGCTGTTGGGAATGAGTACAATATGACCCCCACTTCTGTATGGGAATACCCACAGAATGCAGCATGCTGAAGAGGTGTGCCATGCAGGTGTGTCACTATCTGTAAGCAGCACCCTACTAGCATCCACACCAATGGATTAATAAGGACAGAAACTGTTGCCATTAACACCTTGCACACCCACCCTGTCACCCCAGGGGAATACAGTGGCTTGCAACCTGGGACTGTAGGAGTGACAGAATGCACTGGCCTGCTACAGATGGCCTGCATCACTACCAAATGCCCTACAGTCCTCTGTCAAAGGCCTGTGTCTCACCTGTACTGCCAATGTATGTTATCTCATGGAGTCACAAGTAATGAGATAACACAGTCCACAGAACACAAATGCAAGGCCATGTCAACAAATCCCAGTAGCATGTCCACCATGTCCTACTGCATGAACTGTGGACCAACCCCTAAATACTGCTGGGATAAAGTGATAACTATAGGGATACTTAACAGCTATCACTTGCCATAATGTTAGGAAGAGGATAGAATAACAGAGGACGGGGTAGAAGCATGGATGCCATGGATTGTGTGAAGTCTGAAACGCTGATGTGTGCACATACTATCCCTGCCTGCAAACACAGGAATGGGTGGCTACAAACCTGCTCATAAACCACAATGTGAAGGGGTAATGACCAGAAATATGAACCCTGCATCTGGGTAACCTGTGTGAATCTGTACAGCTGAGAGGTATGGCCACAGCAGGATATAGCCATTCTGTCACGTCGATAAATGTACAAGCATGGGATCCTCAGCCACCACAGTATCAAGGTGATGGACCATTTACACAGACCCATCAGCAAGTGTCTGCAGCTCCCCCTAAAGAATGGCATGATTGTGCAAGAATATATAGGCTGCAGACCACAATACTGGACACAGCTTCATTCATCTTGTATTCCCCAGGAAATTACTGTGAGCAAATATGTATATCTGTCAGTAGTTGATGACATAATACATCACAGTGTAAAACAGTACATATGTCTAAATATCTCTGCTAACACCAAAACCATGTAGTAGAAGCAGCACAGACACAATTATTCACAGTATCCCACTATCCTTTGCCCATTGTGACCCCATATTGTCAACCTATCTACAGATATCCTGCAGAAACACATTGGTAGCTGTAGGTGTAGAACACAAAAGCCTGCACTGGAGTACAACTTACCTGGAATGGATTCACACATTCAATACAGAAGGTCATATGGGGCATGCTCCCACACTTTCAGAAATGAAGCTCATGTCTGGCAACAACAGTGGACTATATATATCTGTCAGTTGCAGATGTCTGTGCACACACTCCACATTGCACACCAGTCATGCTTTGCACACACATTGCATAGGAATACACACATATATCCAAGGACAACACACTATAGTAGGTCAACCATACACAAACACAGATGTGGGGAAGAGAGAGACAGACAGTGACAAAGAGCTTCCCATCATGAGGTCTGTCCCACCCAGCACGCATCCAATTGGCCAATATAGCATGATGTGCAAATGTCTATCACTGTAGACATTTGCTTCTGGTAGCCCTCAGCACTATAGTGTCTGTGGTGCTTGTGATGACTGTGTAACATGACAGTACAAGTCATTCATCTAGCAGTTGTATACACAGTCCTGTCAAATGTAAAGTTGTGTGTGACTGAGTGTTGTGTGTGTGTGCTTCCAGAGGAATGTTTTATGGCCCATTCACACATGCTGCACTCCCCATTGCCCTACTTTAGCTAGCCTGCTGTCAGTCACCTTGAAATACCCCTTCAGAGAAGGATCATCCATGTAAGCTCTGTGGCGAGTGCAATAACTGTGTAATGCTATAGTGTGATGTGCTAGTTAGGTAGGAGTTCTAATCCCAGACATGGAAAGTGTGTGTGTGTGTGTGTGTGTGTGTGTGTGTGTGTGTGTGTGTGTGTGTGTGTATGTGTGTGTGTGTATAGGGATCAATGCTTTTGAGGCAATTCACAGTAGCTACACCTTCCATTGCCCTGCTTTAGCAAGCCTGCTGATGTCATTCACCTTGAAATCCACCTTTGGAGAAATGCTACCCCTCTAAGCTCTGTGGCACATGCTATAACTGCGTAATGCTATAGTGTAATGTACTAGTTAGGTAGGAGTTCTAATCCCAGACATGGCAACTGTAAAAAATGTGTGTGCGTGCGTGTAAGGATCAATGCTTTTGAGGCCATTCACAGTCACTACATTTTCCATTGCCCTACTTTAGCAAGCCTGCTGATGTCATTCACCTTGAAATACACCTTTGGAGAAGAGCTAGCCTTATAAGCTCCATGGCACATGCTATAACTGCGTAATGCTATAGTGTGATGTTCTAGTTAGGTAGGAGTTCTAATCCCAGACATGGTAACTGTGTGTGTAGGGAATCAATGTTTTTGAGGCCATTCTCTGTCAGCACACCTTCCATTGCCCTCTGTTAGCAAGCCTGCTGATGTCATTCACATTGAAATACACCTTTGGAGAAGGGCTAGCCCTATGAGCTTAAGGGCACGTCTATAAATGTGTAATGCGCTAGTTAAGTAGGAGTTCTAATCCCAGACATGGCAACTGTGAAACTGTGTGTGTGTGTGTGTGTGTGTGTGTGTGTGTGTGTGTATAGGGATCAATGCTTTTGAGGCCATTCACAATCACGACACCTTCCATTGCCCTACTTTAGTAAGGCTGCTGATGTCATCTACCTTGAAATATACCTTTGGAGAAAAGCTAGCCCTATAAGCTCTGTGGTGCATGCCATAAATGTGGAGCAATTTAGTAGTAGTAACTACACAGCTATGGGTTTGAATCTCATCTGTGGCAAGTGTTTGTGTGTGTACCTCAAAGTTTGTGTCCCTATTTACAGCCTGTACACATCTCCAAGCCTGACTTTAGCAGTCCTGCAGATATCACCCACCTTACAAGTATCTGTTGCGAAGCCTATACTATGTCAGGTCAGTGGTGCATGTGGTAAATGTATAACTTAATAGCCTGTAAAGGTTGTTAGATAGAGGTTTGAACCTCACCCCTAGCAAATATAAATGTGTGGTTAGGGTGAAATTATTTTTGGGATCTCTCACCCACTTCATCACCCAATGCCAGTAATTAGCCGAGCGTAAGGGGTGCAAATGTTTTTATGTGGGTAAAACCCTGAAACATCTGAGAGATAGGATTTACCAGCATATGTATGACGTCAAGAACAGAAATAAGTTAAATACCCTAGCTAGGCACACAATGGAATTTCCCACGCATAGTTTTAGCTTTATGGTTCTACAGATGGCTTTCCCAACAAGAGGAAAGGGAATAATAATAATTATGTTGAACGTATTGAACTCAAATGGATTTTAAGACTACAGGCACATATATATCCAGGGTTGAATAATTATGTATGTATTAAACCTGAGCTTGATGCTCACCCTTTTGAATGATTCAAGTGTAGTGTTTAAATGTTATTCAATTAGATTAATTGCATAATTTATTATTTTTTATTGATTAATTGTTGAATTATAGATATAAAAATGAGTGAATGCTGTTTTGTTGTATTAAGGACTTGAGAAAGCGTAGGTTAACTACACGAAAGCACTTGTCTATATTAAATTAGACTTTACAGTCGTGGTGGTCATCTGGAGTTTTTCTTTGAATGCCAGTATTTACAAGGGCTGGTGATGTTCCTCACCTTAGAAGTACCTTGGGACAACATCTATCCAATAAGCTCTGTGACGCATGTGATAAATGCGGTACACTGTAGTAGCAATACATAGCTACATAGTGGTTTGAATCTCAGTACTAGCAAGTGTGTGTTTGTCATCAGTATCCTGTGTGGAGGTTGCTGTGATTGTGTATTAACAGGATTCATTGTGGGGTGGGTTTTGCTAAATTCTTATATTGAGGACCTACTATATGTCACAATGTCCACCTTACAAGGACAACAGATGCCAAACAGCAGAGAGGCTGGTGTAGACAATCCATAGCCCTACATGTGACATTATGAATTGGTTAACAATATAGGCAACCCTTGTTATTACCCAGAGAACACTCTCCACCCATGTCTCATACAGAAACACACTTGGCTAGGCAACAACCACTATATTGGTAGTTCCCTGCATATTGCCCACAGATAACCAAAGTGTGATTGCAGTGGGCTACAGAGGACATGGCACCCTGTTCCATCCTCACAATAGGCAAATAATTGCTTACAGTGGTCCTTTTCTATGTTCCCCACTGGATGCCTGCAACAACTGTATGTATGTAATTACACAGTTGTTCACTAGTTAGGACTGTGATGCTATCCATGCAGCCAACTGGGACAGTGGAAGCCACAACACACACTGCTGGCCCCTTTGCAAAAGCTTACCACAGACATCCCACATAGTGCATGTAATGTGCACACACATATCTAACCCAGACCGTATGCACACCACTTATTTATCCTGTCCAGTGGACTACAGATACAGGCACATTGTATAACAATAGTAGGAAGCTACTGCAGCACAGAGCAGATTCACATGAAGGCAAGGCATCTGTGGTCAGCAGTGGTAAGATGCTTCACATTCACCAAATGCACAGATATTGGCAACATTGTTGCAGACAGTTTAGGTGCAGGTATCCCCCTCCCCATTCTCCTACACATGTGGAATTAGTTATCACAGATGAATGTAACCTCCCTATCATCTCACATGTCCAGGTGAGGGCCACCCTCAACATTGCAGAACACACAGCATCACTGTTACAAAATGGTATCCCTGGATGTGTGATACGTTCACCCCTAGAGGACATAGCACCACATTACAGACTGATATTAAACCCGGCCATACTACAGGATATGTACCTGAACAGTGCCATACATACACAGTGGTCCCACACCAATGAGGAGGAACCTCTACTGACCCTGGGAACTACTGCATCATATGCATAATTGGCCTTGTGTTCTAAGCTATGGAAGTTTTAAGTATGGAAGACATACAGCAATATTACATATGTATATATATCAGGACTATGTACACACAACCTATCTCATGGACATACCTATAGATAGTGAACTATGATACATTTGGAGGTTTCACAGTAAACACAGTATTAACCTGCTACTTTGCATTACCTGTGTTTGTGTCAGCTGTTGCTGTGTCACTGCTGCTAATTGCTGCTGCTGCTGGTTTTGTTGCTGTGATGATGCAGTTTTTTTTTATCACTGCCTTTCTTTCTTTCTTTCTTTCTTTCTTTCTTTCTTTCTTTCTCTCTCTCTCTCCCTCTCTCTCTTTCTCCGTCGGTTTGGTGCAATGAATGTATTGCATGTGTGGAGTGTGGAGTGTTAGTACTGGATGCTTTTGTAGGTATCTGCATAGGCCTCTGCACCAATTGTAAAGCAGCATTTGCTAATTGCATGCAGCCAGTTGTGTACTGATTGCATGTCTCACTGTGATTTCAGGACAGTGCTATAAAAGGGTATGTGAGATAGGCATTGCCCTTTCAGATTGTAAGGGCGTGGACCATGCTGGTATGCTGTCGACAGTGTTCTGTGAGTGTAAAGTCTCTCATGATTCATGCTGTGTTGTAAAGTCAGGTTGCTGCATTTCTCTCACCTGTTCCCTGTAGTGAGTGTGTATGCATACTGACACCTACAACTATATTTCCATATGTATTAATATATATATATATATATATATATATATATATATATATATATATATATATGTGTGTGTGTGTGTACATATACATACTTTCATATATGTACATTAGCTTACATTATTAAGTACAAGCTAACAATTAGCAGGGCTGTTTCTGCTAACAGTAAACTGGTATGGGAATCCAGTAATTAGGACAGTAAAAGTCTACCTGACATGCTTTTGGTAGTACACGTCCTATATTGCCTTTATCTTCATTCCTACTATTACATGTTATACTTATTTTAGCACTATATTCCTGTATGAGAGTCATGGCTTAGTGGTAGGTCATACAGACTAGTGTTACAATGGTCTTGTGGTAGGGCCTAATAGTATGCTTTTATTTTGCTTTCAAATTGAGTACAGGGCCTGTCAATCAAAGTGCTGAAGGCACCTGTAAGCAGTTAAAATGGTTAGTAAGTCTTACAGGAGTCAGGCTGTGTTGTAGATTCTGGTTGCTGCATTTATCTTCACTGTTTCCTGTAGTGAGTGTGTATGAATACTGACACCTACCACTATATTTCATATGTATTAATATATATATATATATATATATATATATATATATATATATATATGTGTACATATAATACTTTCATATATGTACATTACCTTACATTATTATGTACAAGCTAACAATTAGCAGGGCTGTTTCTGTTAACACTAAACTAGTATGGGAATCCAGTAATTCGGGCATTAAAAGTCTACCTGACATGCTTTGGGTAGTACACATCCTATATTGCCTTTATATTGATTCCTACTATTACATGTTATATTTATTTTAGCACTATGTTCGTGTATGTGAGTCATGGCTTAGTGGTAGGTCATACCGACTAGTGTTACCAAGGTCCTGGGTTTGAGACTGGCAGTAGGAATTTATTTTTCTTTCAAAATGAGTACAGGACCTGTCAATCAAAAGTGCCAAAGGCACTTTTAAGCAATTAAAGCCAGGTCTGCGCTGCTTATGCTGAGCTCACGATGCGCACTGGCGGTGAGCTCATCAAGACACAAGCCAAGACACCCGCTATTTTCTTTGAAAGAAAAGAAAAAGGGGTGACAGGAAAGTGGTAAAAAAGGGGTCACAAAGAGGGTAAGACAGTAGGGAAACAAGCTTGGGATTTGCAGGAAGGATGTAGGTGAGGCCCATAGCTGCCCATGTCTTTCTCAGCAGCAGCTGTGCATTTGTATGTAATTTGGTGTGACATTTGAAACCTTCCACCCCTGAGAGAGGTGTCAGGACAACATTAATACCTGTTGTACAGCCAATTGTAATTAACAGTTTCAATGTCCAGCAGACATGTGTGCAACATGGACAGCTATGTATGGGGCGTAATTTTTTTGTGGGTACAGAGTGCCCTTTTTTTTTTTTTATCAGGTGAGAGTGGTATGTCAGGTGAAGGTAGTCGGTATAGCTGGGGAGGTAGGTTGGGTAGGTTAACAGACAAGACAGACAAGACGCATACAGGGGCGGTGTATGACACATGTGGGGGGGTTACACAATTGACGGGGATGGAGGTTGGGATACCCAGGGCACATGAGCCCACAAATGGCAACAGTGGAACTGATATCCCCACCCATAGGCAGTTGCCACTGTTCCTTCACAGTCCAGGACGGGGCTGTGCTGCGGGCTGTGCAGGCGGGACAATGGGCATGCCCGTAAGCTGTGCCACCCGGGCCTCAAGCTGGCGTAGGGGCCCAAGAACAGAGTCTTGGATCTCCCTTTGCACCACAGACCGGACACCTTGGAGGGTGAGTGGACGGGCTCCTCCGGCCACGCTTGCAGAGGAGGGACAGGCCCCATCCCCTGCAGCGCTTCCACCCGAAGGTGGCACAGGGCCACCGAAGGAGGGTCCAGCCTGGGCACTAGTGCCAGGTGCAATCGCCAGATGAGGTGGGAGAGGTGGGTCCGCTGGGACCTGCTTTCCCAAGCGTTCCAGGTTTGTGAGTATGTTATGTTAGTTTGGGTTAGTAGCATATTATTCCATTCAAATTAGTTGTAACAGCATGCATTGGTATTCCCATTAAACAAACACCCAGATATTAACACCATTGAACAACAGGCATATCAATATCACATGCGTTATTTGAACAGAAATACACAATCAAACAACATGCAGGGTTGATTAATGGCAACAGGCCATCAGGTTTGCAGGTATGAACAGGGCACATACAACAACGGACATGCATATATTTTTGAAACAGCAGGACAAATGTCCATGGTTAATGAAATGTTCACATACCAATATTTAGTGAGTTTTTTAATTTGCAATTATAGGGTGGGGTGGAGAAAGAAAATGATGACACATTCATAAATTATACATTGATATGCATTTGTAATAGAAACACAATTAACTTGTGGGTGATAGTTTCCAAATGATTTTTAATTGACTGTCATGCTAGACCTGTTACAGATACATCACTATCCTAGTTATTTTGAATTTGATCAGATACATCATCCTGCTACACTTTGATGACAGGGCAGGGGACAACTATGGATGTTTAGTATGTCAGACAAGCATTCATTCTATCTGAAAATTGTTGACTGTCATCACCATGTACAGATTTTGGCTTAAACATTCAAGATTAAGACACACTGAAATCAGTTTGGGATGTTAATTTTTAATTCCCACATGCATTTAGTTCTGTAGAACCACACTGAGGCTTATATATTCAGGAGTTATTACTACTTTATTTATTGATACATGACCCTTTCTGTCACTCTCACACATCCTGCTATTTCACAGTTCAGGTTGGTACTTCTAGGCTTTGTTCACATATTAGACCTGTGGTGATTCAAACACTTTCCAGCAGCCTCACTTCTGTCATGATTCAGCATTTCAACAGGGGATATATCTCACATGTGATTAACTCAGCTTTTGAAGCTGTACTCTTGAGACTACTGCAGGTTATACTACATTTAATTAATGGTGGGACATCTGTATTACAGAACTAATTATTTCTATCAATTATGTTTCCAGTTTCACTTGCATACCGATGAACTTGTTGCAGCCATACCTGCAGACTTTCACTTGTTGCTTGCACATTCTATTACTTTTAATCAATACACTGCAGTGTTCTGCTACGTGCTACACTATAATATTTATTTACAAGTACTAGGTGGGGTTACTAACCTGAATGGTGGCGCAGCCGCACCAGCCTGCGGTCATGTGCCCTGTGATTCGCAGAGCGGACACCTGCAGCTGTAATACAAAACAAGTAATATTGGAATACATACCTCCATGGTATCAGCTAGTTGAATTCCTTACATACATAAGTAAAATGTAACTTAGTAGTGGGGCGTTGGGCATATCCCGGGCCTTCTGGATCCATTGGGTCAACTGGTCTTGTTTACATCGCTTCAGGTCCGCATGGTGGTGACGGACCTGCTCACCAGTACGTGGAATCCCAGTAGCACTAGTGAGATCATGAGCCAACTGGTTCCATGCCTCCGCCCTGTATGCTCCCCATGAGACCTGGCCCTGCATGAGTTGGGCCTCATGATGGTGAACTAGGAGTCAGACCATGTATCTGGACTCCTCAACGCCCCACCGCTGTGCTCGAAAGCAACGTCCCTCCCCTACTCCACTCATTCTGCCTGCAGGTCTATTCTGCAATCATTTATGCTGTGTATTCCCGCCTATGGGGCTTATATATGCCGATTTTCCCACACATTTCTATGATTGGCTGTTTTGGAATTGTATCAACTTCACAGAAACTGCTTTATCATGCTCCATTTTGGATTACATCCTATATATGTGCTATTTCTGCATTTCTAAGTACTGCTGTTATGGCTTAGTGGTTTCGTACCTTGACTCTAGTGCATGGTATCCTGGGTTTGAATCTGACCACTGATTTTTAATTTCTATGACTGTCTAGAAATGAGTACAGGACCTGTCAATCAAACATGCCAAAGGCACTTTTAAGCACTTAAAACCAGGTCTGCGCTCATTTGCGCGGAGCTAACGCATGCGCACCGGTGGTTAGCTTGTGGGCGCAGCGCGCACCTCTGCGCAAATGGTGTGCGATGTGTTAAACCTTAATTGGTTAGTAACATGCATGTTATGCTAAGCACAGCTAGTTGCACACAGTTTGAGCCTGTTAAACCAGTGCTTAGCTACGGGCAAGCAATTTGCAGCCTTTGAAACACTACTCAGCTACGGGCACTCTGTCTCACAGCAGCTTAGCTATCAGTACATTTCTAAATATTTTTATTATTGTATTACTTGAAAATATATGCTCCATTTCATTCCATTTTACAAAAGGAAATACTTTTACATTTGTACAATACTGTCAGGGGCCTTTTTAGTGCTTATTTACAAAAAAAAAAAGGTTGTTGTGTGGGCTCGAACCTTGCCTTCCTGCTGTTAAGCCGACAACTCTACTGCTATGCTATTACTTCTTGGCTTACTTTGCATATTTAGTTCTTATATCCTTTTCCACTGATTGCTAACTGCAGTTGCGCTAGTAGCACACCCATGCACATGAGCGCACGCAGTAGCAAACATTTACGGGGTTTAAAAAAAATAAAACAGTTTTCATTTTCATTTTATAACATCTGTTCACTTTTTACATTGCTGGTCTGTGGGGGCATGTGTTGTGTAGTGTGTTTATTCACATTTCCATGGCCTCTCTCATGGCTGTTTACTTTCTGCCATTCTAGACTTCCGAGGGCGTGTCCGCTTGCAGGGCATAGCCTACGGACATGCCCCCTACTGTCTTACACGGACCGTGTAAGAGTTACAGTGTGATTCAGCATGCCTCATGCACTTCATGCATATGCATGACATGCTGACATCACACTGTTTAACTGCAGCCTCCGTGTAAGAGTTATAACTCTTACACGGAGGCTTCCTGAATTTGGCCCTTTATGTGTTATTTAAATATGGCGTCAGTTTTTTTAAAATTCACCCACAAGTACGTTAAAGAAGAAATTAATTTTTTAGACCTTTTAGTGGGACATACAGAAAAGGGTTTTAAATCAAATGTATACAGGAAGGAGACTTTTAGTAACTCTTACCTACACTTTTCAAGTTGTCATCCTATTAAGCAAAAAAAGAGTATTGTAAAGGGTCAACTTATAAGAGTAGCCAGGATGACATCCCACAAAGAAGAACTTATGGGTCAGTTACAAAAGGTGGGGGAAATATTTCTAGCTAGAGGTTACCCTCACAAAACTTATACAAGATTTAGTCTACTACGTTTACAATCAGTGGGGTATAGGATACAGCCCCTATTAGGTGTTGGGTTGACAGAAGATGCTGAATCTACAAGTACTAACAATAGGAATTATGAGATGGGCCTTATAGTAGAATTTGGGACAACAGCACACAATATTAAATCAATAGTGAGAAAGAATTGGAATATATTAAAAACAAACTCAGAGCTACATCAACTCCTAGGGTCAGAACCAACATTCATTTTTAAGACAGAATTAAACCTTAAGCAAGGCTTTGAGAAATATTTAGGGGTGACAGAGAAGAAGAGACACAATTCAGGTGCCAAGAGGTGTGGATGTTGTAGCCAGTGTCCATATATAAATCAGTCCAAGAGTATTGTATTGGAGAATAGAAGTGGATCTAAAGTAATTTTTTTTATTGTAATTGCTGAACTAGTAAGGTGATTTACTTAGAAAAATGCCACACCTGTCCAGTTTTTTATGTAGGCAAAATGGAAAGAGCCTTAAGAAAATGGATTTATGAGCACTGTTACAATATAGGGAAAAAGAATGAAAACAACGACTTTTCAAACACTCCAAATTATGTCCAAATTTCCGAAATTTATGTTTGCCATATTAGATCATATTAGAGTGAACCCTAGAGGGGACAACAGTGCCTCAGTGCTAGAGGAGAGGGAAATTAAGTGGCAGTTAAAACTACAAGCACCCCCCCCATCGTATTAATGAACACATCTCTCTACAACCAATGCTAAACAGAAAAGTTTTATTATACAAGTGAACAATATTAAAGTGATGGAGTTTTATACATTATTTTGAAGTAATGTTTTTAAAGAGTTTTTAAGTTTTTTGACAAGATAGAACTTAATGCTTTATTTACTTGTTTGTATGAATGAGATCTTAATGTTTCAGACACTCCCCAGGATTCAGCAAGCTCTGCACGGTGTGCAGGAATAGTGCAAGAGCTGCTGCAGGCAATATGGCTGGTGTACAATCCAGGAATAAGGTCCTGGGACGTGCACAAGTGCTCCTGCACTATTCCTGCAAATGAGGTGAATTAGTGATCCAGGAAGCGGGCAGAAGGCCATGCAAGAATAGTGTAGACTTTAGAAATGTATTCAGCCAGTAGCTGAATACATTTCTGCAAACTACAAAACAGAGGCATGACAGCTCGTACAAATGCATGTATTAGAAGAGTTAGGCATGCCAAAAGCCAAATATATGGCCATAGGCATGAAAAATAATTTAAAAAGTATAACAATTAACTTTTTTTGTTGGTCGATTTCGCCGCTTATGCAAGGCAATGGTGAGCAAATGGGATCGGCCCGAAAATAAAAAAATAAAGCTGGAAACAAGCTTTTAAACTAAAATCATAATTTTGCCATAATAGTCAATGGCATGCATAACACAACAAGACCATGGAATAGTGGTTGCTAAGGGGAAGGCTGAGTGCGGACTTGTAACCGTGCATTAGCAGACAATCCTATGCAAATGAGGGCAATAATACTGAATCACAGATTTCCCCTCAGTGCTAGCTTGCACCCAGCCGTGTAGGTGCAGTAAGACCACGGTGTAAGCCTAAGAGCTAGATGACGTCATAAGGATGTGTGTCATGCATGCTGTAAGCTTATTGGAGCCCTGTGGCCCATGTTTGCCCTTAGCTATGCACAGATAAGGTAGGGGTGTGTCTGAAGCTGCCTAGCAGTCTACCTCACCTAAATGGGTGTGCGGCTGTGCACCGGGTTTTAAACAAAAAAAAAAATAAAAAGCAGGAAATCGCAGCTCCATTCTCATCTGAGCACTGGGTTTGTGCAGTGCACCTCGGGCTTAAACAGGAAGGCAATGGGAAGGGAAAATAGCAGTAGGAAGGTAATCAAGGAGAACTAGCATAGCTGGCAGGTGAACTATATCAGAATCAGCCAATTACACAGGAAGCAGCCCAGACCACCACACTTATAAACTATGCAAACACTTTTCACTCTGTTTTTTTTCCCCCACAAACTGTACACCATCGGTGTACACAAATGGGGACATTTTAGCTAACAAAAGCAGCAAAATGATAGGGGCTGCTTTGATCTCATAAATCAACATGGGGAAAAGGCTGAGGGTGGTGAGGATGACAATGCTGATGACCAACCCACAGTGAGAAGGAGAAGAGTGTACAGACCCAGGGTAACCTACCAGGGGCTACATGAGCTGGAGATAGTGGAGCACTATAGGAGGACAGGGACCTCCTACAGCAAATTGTTGAGCTGTGCCAGCCACACCTCACACACAGAACCAACAGAGGGGAACCCATCCCAGTGGATACCAAGGCATGTGTAGGCTTAAGAATACTAGCCACAGGTACCTCCCAAAGGCCAACTGGGGATATCATGTGGATCTCACAGGCATCAACATATATGGTACTACACCAGTTCCTAGATGCCATGTCAGCACATGCCTGTGAGCACATATATTTCCACAATACCTGTGAGGCATTGACCAGCAATATGCATCTCTTCCACTAAATAGCAGGATACCCTGAGGTAGTGGGTACTATAGACTGCATGCACATACACATCAAATCACCACCCGGTGAGCAGGGTATGGTCTACATAAACTGCAAGGGCTTCCCCTCCATCAACTGCCAGGTTGTGTGTGATGCCCAGGGCATTATAATGAATGTGTGTGCTGGCAGCCCTGGAAGCTATCACGACTCCCACATCTGGCATATGATGCAGCTGTATCAGAGATTTGCCAATGGGGACATCCCATACGGCCACCTAGTGCGGGATGCTGGTTACGCACTGGAGCCGTGGCTGATGACACCCATCAGACATGCACACACACCCGAACAAGAACTCCATAATGAGGCATATGCACAGACCAGAATCATAATAGAGCATGTGTTTGGGATGCTCACATCACAGTTCTGGTGTCTGGACATATCTTTTGGAGCCTTGCAGTACTCCGCTGTTTCATGTACCCAAATTGTCATTGTACGTGCCATGCTACACAATATAATCCTGCGGAAACAGCTGCAGCAGGAACAGCATGGGGCAGGGTCACACAGCCCCCTACCATTGCCAAGGCCAGCACAGGCACAGAGTGACTAAGAGGAGGAACAACCTGAGCCTGCCCTTGTAGGCAAAAGGAGGGAGGGTGGCCTAATGGTTAAAGTGCTTGCCTTACAAACACACGGTGCAGGGTTCAAGTCTGACAATGGATAATTGGCTAGGCTTAAAATGGCTCGCAAGGGCAGTTAGCTTAGTACTAACCTATGAACCTTCATATGAACCTATGCCCAGTATGCCCAGGCTTTGGTAAAGAGGCAATGCATGGCACATACACTGACATGGTAGGAACCCAGGGAATGACACCTCTCTGACTCACACATACAGTAAAAGGGAGGCCAAACATGACACTGCCTGTGCTTAACCATGTATAGGGAGTGTACTTGTGCATCCAACATAGTCAGCCCTCCAGCATTATCCTCAGTACTGGTACAGCCACAAGGTAAGTCACTCTCACTATCAATTGCTGAATGGAGTAGTATGTTCTGCTACTTGTATCTATGGTATGGATGTGAGCATACAAGGGATCAGTGGCTGAATGGGATGGCAGCAGGTAGTAGACACCTATATGGGCAGCATGAAATCCATAACAAATACTGGTGTCAACACAGTAGGCAGTACTACACAAGGTGACAAAACCTACTGCAGGACATGCGGTGGGCCAAATATGTGTCCATAGGACACACAGATGCATGTCAGTGAGGCTCACATACCCAACAACAGTCTCAGCCAGCAGGACAGGTGTAGACGAAAAGAAAGGCTGTGCTAAGGCCTCCGATTGATGGCGGTGGAGAATAGCCTCCAGACCTACACAGACAGACTACAACAGGTCAGGCAGTGGGATGTTAGTTCTGAAGGGTAATAAGTCTGAAACTGAAATGTAGGTCACTAAAGCCTAAGAACTGTACTACACTGATATGCCTCTAGTCTGCATGATAGGTCTGAATACAGAATGAAATGGAAGCCAACAGAGTACCTGAAATACCAGTAAGGTGCCCCCCCCCCACAATCCTATGTAGAAATGTAGTAACATGTATGTGTGGATATAGTAACAGTGGAGCACAGATTACCTGAGCTGGCCAAATCCCCAGGATAGATTGTTGCACATGTACAATATGCAGGGCTCTGTGAGTTAGGTTGTTGTGTGTTGTATATTGTGTGAAAGTGGTCAGCATGTAGGCATGGAGGGCTGTGTCCTGGTGGCCAATGGCCAGTACTGTTGATAACAGGACCAAGTTCTTACAACTGCAGTGAAACACAATGCATCCTAGCAAGACCCAATCCAGCAGTAATCCATACTAATTGTTCGGATGTAATATCTGTCACCATCTGAAAGATGGACATGGCATGAATGTGGGCCAAGACATACAAACAGTACACAGGTGTAAGTACCCTAGACAAAGAGTGTATAAAATGTTACTGTCAAATGGGCACACCTTTGGATTTGTACATACAGGTTAGCAGCACATTAGTTGTTTGTGTAGTATGGAATATTGATGTAGTCTGGCCAAACACTGGCAGACCACAAAAGGCACAGTTATGAGGTACTGAGAAACCGCTGATGTCCCTGCACAAGCCAGCATAAGGGGAATGCCCCATGTATATCTGTGAGTCAACTGCAAGTAGCTTCCATAGCACACATGCACTCAGCTCACCCCACCATTGGCCACAGGTACCTCACAGGTCATATCCCTGCTGTTGGGAATGAGTACAATATGACCCCCACTTCTGTATGGGAATACCCACAGAATGCAGCATGCTGAAGAGGTGTGCCATGCAGGTGTGTCACTATCTGTAAGCAGCACCCTACTAGCATCCACACCAATGGATTAATAAGGACAGAAACTGTTGCCATTAACACCTTGCACACCTACCCTGTCACCCCGGGGGATACAGTGGCTTGCAACCTGGGACTGTAGGAGTGACACAATGCACTGGCCTGCTACAGATGGCCTGCATCACTACCAAATGCCCTACAGTCCTCTGTCAAAGGCCTGTGTCTCACCTGTACTGCCAATGTATGTTATCTCATGGAGTCACAAGTAATGAGATAACACAGTCCACAGAACACAAATGCAAGGCCATGTCAACAAATCCCAGTAGCATGTCCACCATGTCCTACTGCATGAACTGTGGACCAACCCTAAATACTGCTGGGATAAAGTGATAACTATAGGGATACTTAACAGCTATCACTTGCCATAATGTTAGGAAGAGGATAGAATAACAGAGGACGGGGTAGAAGCATGGATGCCATGGATTGTGTGAAGTCTGAAACGCTGATGTGTGCACATACTATCCCTGCCTGCAAACACAGGAATGGGTGGCTACAAACCTGCTCATAAACCACAATGTGAAGGGGTAATGACCAGAAATATGAACCCTGCATCTGGGTAACCTGTGTGAATCTGTACAGCTGAGAGGTATGGCCACAGCAGGATATAGCCATTCTGTCACGGCGATAAATGTACAAGCATGGGATCCTCAGCCACCACAGTATCAAGGTGATGGACCATTTACACAGACCCATCAGCAAGTGTCTGCAGCTCCCCCTAAAGAATGGCATGATTGTGCAAGAATATATAGGCTGCAGACCACAATACTGGACACAGCTTCATTCATCTTGTATTCCCCAGGAAATTACTGTGAGCAAATATGTATATCTGTCAGTAGTTGATGACATAATACATCACAGTGTAAAACAGTACATATGTCTAAATATCTCTGCTAACACCAAAACCATGTAGTAGAAGCAGCACAGACACAATTATTCACAGTATCCCACTATCCTTTGCCCATTGTGACCCCATATTGTCAACCTATCTACAGATATCCTGCAGAAACACATTGGTAGCTGTAGGTGTAGAACACAAAAGCCTGCACTGGAGTACAACTTACCTGGAATGGATTCACACATTCAATACAGAAGGTCATATGGGGCATGCTCCCACATTACAGAAATGAAGCCCATGTCTGGCAACAACAGTGGTCTATATATATCTGTCAGTTGGAGATGTCTGTGCACAGACTCTCATTGCACACCAGTCATCCTTTGCACACACATCAGATAGGAATACACACATATATCCAAGGACAACACACTATAATAGGTCAACCATACACAAACACAGATGTGGGGAAGAGAGAGACAGACAGTGACAAAGAGCTTCCCATCATGAGGTCTGTCCCACCCAGCACGCATCCAATTGGCCAATATAGCATGATGTGCAAATGTCTATCACTGTAGACATTTGCTTTGGTAGCCCTCAGCACTATAGTGTCTGTGGTGCTTGTGATGACTGTGTAACATGACAGTACAAGTCATTCATCTAGCAGTTGTATACACAGTCCTGTCAAATGTAAAGTTGTGTGTGACTGAGTGTTGTGTGTGTGTGCTTCCAGAGGAATGTTTTATGGCCCATTCACACATGCTGCACCCCCATTGCCCTACTTTAGCTAGCCTGCTGTCAGTCACCTTGAAATACCCCTTCAGAGAAAGATCATCCCTCTAAGCTCTGTGGCATGTGCAATAACTGTGTAATGCTATAGTGTGATGTGCTAGTTAGGTAGGAGTTCTAATCCCAGACATGGAAAGTGTGTGTGTGTGTGTGTGTGTGTGTGTGTGTGTGTGTGTGTGTGTGTGTGTGTGTGTGTGTATAGGGATCAATGCTTTTGAGGCCATTCACAGTAGCTACACCTTCCATTGCCCTGCTTTAGCAAGCCTGCTGATGTCATTCACCTTGAAATCCACCTTTGGAGAAATGCTACCCCTCTAAGCTCTGTGGCACATGCTATAACTGCGTAATGCTATAGTGTAATGTACTAGTTAGGTAGGAGTTCTAATCCCAGACATGGCAACTGTAAAAAATGTGTGCGCATGTAAGGAACAATGCTTTTGAGGCCATTCACAGTCACTACATTTTCCATTGCCCTACTTTAGCAAGCCTGCTGATGTCATTCACCTTGAAATACACCTTTGGAGAAGAGCTAGCCTTATAAGCTCCATGGCGCATGCTATAACTGCGTAATGCTATAGTGTGATGTTCTAGTTAGGTAGGAGTTCTAATCCCAGACATGGTAACTGTGTGTGTAGGGAATCAATGTTTTTGAGGCCATTCTCTGTCAGCACACCTTCCATTGCCCTCTGTTAGCAAGCCTGCTGATGTCATTCACATTGAAATACACCTTTGGAGAAGGGCTAGCCCTATGAGCTTAAGGGCACGTCTATAAATGTGTAATGCGCTAGTTAAGTAGGAGTTCTAATCCCAGACATGGCAACTGTGAAACTGTGTGTGTGTGTGTGTGTGTGTGTGTGTGAGTGTGTGTGTGTGTGTATAGGGATCAATGCTTTTGAGGCCATTCACAATCACGACACCTTCCATTGCCCTACTTTAGTAAGGCTGCTGATGTCATCTACCTTGAAATATACCTTTGGAGAAAAGCTAGCCCTATAAGCTCTGTGGTGCATGCCATAAATGTGGAGCAATTTAGTAGTAGTAACTACACAGCTATGGGTTTGAATCTCATCTGTGGCAAGTGTTTGTGTGTGTACCTCAAAGTTTGTGTCCCTATTTACAGCCTGTACACATCTCCAAGCCTGACTTTAGCAGTCCTGCAGATATCACCCACCTTACAAGTATCTGTTGCGAAGCCTATACTATGTCAGGTCAGTGGTGCATGTGGTAAATGTATAACTTAATAGCCTGTAAAGGTTGTTAGATAGAGGTTTGAACCTCACCCCTAGCAAATATAAATGTGTGGTTAGGGTGAAATTATTTTTGGGATCTCTCACCCACTTCATCACCCAATGCCAGTAATTAGCCGAAGGGTGCAAATGTTTTATGTGGGTAAAACCCTGAAACATCTGAGATAGGATTTACCAGCATATGTATGACGCCAAGAACAGAAATAAGTTAAATACCCTAGCTAGGCACACAATGGAATTTCCCACGCATAGTTTTAGCTTTATGGTTCTACAGATGGCTTTCCCAACAAGAGGAAAGGGAATAATAATAATTATGTTGAACGTATTGAACTCAAATGGATTTTAAGACTACAGGCACATATATATCCAGGGTTGAATAATTATGTATGTATTAAACCTGAGCTTGATGCTCACCCTTTTGAATGATTCAAGTGTAGTGTTTAAATGTTATTCAATTAGATTAATTGCATAATTTATTATTTTTTATTGATTAATTGTTGAATTATAGATATAAAAATGAGTGAATGCTGTTTTGTTGTATTAAGGACTTGAGAAAGCATAGGTTAACTACACGAAAGCACTTGTCTATATTAAATTAGACTTTACAGTCGTGGTGGTCATCTGGAGTTTTTCTTTGAATGCCAGTATTTACAAGGGCTGGTGATGTTCCTCACCTTAGAAGTACCTTGGGACAACATCTATCCAATAACCTATGTGGCACGTGTGATAATTCTGTACACTGTAGTAGCAATACATAGCTACATAGGGTTTGAATCTCAGTACTAGCAAGTGTGTGTTTGTCATCAGTATCCTGTGTGGAGGTTGCTGTGATTGTGTATTAACAGGATTCATTGTGGGGTGGGTTTTGCTAAATTCTTATATTGAGGACCTACTATATGTCACAATGTCCACCTTACAAGGACAACAGATGCCAAACAGCAGAGAGGCTGTAGACAATCCATAGCCCTACATGTGACATTATGAATTGGTTAACAATATAGGCAACCCTTGTTATTACCCAGAGAACACTCTCCACCCATGTCTCATACAGAAACACACTTGGCTAGGCAACAACCACTATATTGGTAGTTCCCTGCATATTGCCCACAGATAACCAAAGTGTGATTGCAGTGGGCTACAGAGGACATGGCACCCTGTTCCATCCTCACAATAGGCAAATAATTGCTTACAGTGGTCCTTTTCTATGTTCCCCACTGGACGCCTGCAACAACTGTAGAGTCTGCAAATGTAACCCACAAAGGGAATACCATGCCTTCTACACATGCCCTGATGGACAGATGCCACTAACTCCACTGAATACCTGTATCATACTGTCAGTGTAGATGCAGGTACAGCCTCAGTTTCATAGCCAGTTCTCACCACATGAGGTCAGGAATGCCACATCAGATGATAATCTGTCCACACAACATGCTCCAGAGACCCCAGGTACACTTCCATATGTCACAGAACATGCATGTGGGACATGTGCACAACCCAGACACTGTCCATATTATGGAATATAGAACACATACATGGCAAGCATTGCACAGCACTGGCCACCCACAATAGTAACCCAGATGAGTGGATGGTGAATACAATACTCACCTGTGTGGGCCAATCCAGTGGCTACACCCCTGAGCCACACTGAAGGCCACTGTCATGTGGCCTGATGCAAAGGTATACCCTTTGACTAGCCTTGTACAGCCTTCTGGCACAGTCAACTACTTCACACCTGTGAAGCAATGAACCCATGCATGTCAGTACTGGCAAGTGTGTGTGTGTGTGTGTGTGTGTGTGTGTGTGTGTGTGTGTGTGTGTGTGTGTGGAGATTAATGATTTTGAAACCATTCACACTCACTACACCTCTCATTGCCCTACTGTAGCATGCCTTCTGATGTCAGTCACCTTGAAATACCCTTTGGCCATATACCAGCCTGATAAGCTCTGTGGCACATGTGATACCTGTGTAATACTGTAGTGTAACAAACTAGTTAGTTAGGAGTTCTAATTCTGACCCTGCCAACTCTGATAATGTGTGTGAGTCCCTGCGAGAGTGTGGTTGTGTTTTCCTTGACACCTGCATTTGTGGACAGCCACATGTACTACACTTCCCTTATCCCTCCTTTATCACTGTTGCTGATGTCACTCACCTTCACAGATACCTTTGGATAGCTCTCCAACATGTAAGCTCTGTTGCGTGTGCAATAACTGCATAGCAATGTAATAGCAATACATAATTAGGCAGGGGCTTGAAACCCAGTACTGGTAAGTGTGTGTTTGTGTGTATTATCAGTGTCCTGCTAGGGTGATTGTGTAATGACAGGGTCCATTGCACTGTGGGTTTTGCCACATCATCATATTGAGGAGTTACATGTCCAATTGTCAACATTACAAGGTCATCATTTTCCAAACATTGTAGAGATTCTAGTTGATAATCCTCAGCCATAAATGTGTACAGCCATGTGTAATTACCATGTAACAGTATGGATTAGTACACAATATAGGCAACCATCATAATGCCCAGATACCACTCTCCACCCATGGATCAGACACAAACATGCTTAGCTCTTGCTCTCCTACCCCCTTCCTTTCTTACTTTGTCTCTGTCTGTCTCTCACTCCCTCTCTGGTGGATGTGGAAAAGTATATCTGTTTTGCTTAGGCAGCAGCTTGTGTGTTTTGCAAGTGATTCTCATGGTAAGCTGATGGCCTGTGCACATTGCATGTGGAACAGCTGTGGTATCATTCCTATAGCCAATTGCATGGAAACACACTCCTATAACTAAGAACATCATGTGGGTATTGGACCTTTTCATTCACTGTGAGCAGGACTTCATGTGGGTGTCTGACAAACAGCATCATTGAGGGTAATTGGATACACCTCTTACAACATACACTGTGGAGACAGGCCAACAAGCAGGAGGGGGGTGTTCCAGACATAAGGACAGAATGTAAGTATTGCTCTTCTACATTTGAAGTAATGTTGGTTTACCAGGGTTTGTGTGGATACAGCTGTTCTACATGATTTAATATCTGTCATGACAGTGTTATGTGGTTGGGGAAACTCGCCTGTAGGGCTATCTGCAGACTGGCCAGTGTTTGGAGTCTTACATGTGTTGTGTTACTCACACATTTCCTATCTTTAGAAATGCAGTAGCGTACACTGAGGATTGCAGTCAGTACATGGTGACAGCCATGTGAGTGAACTGACTTCATATCCCTCAGTAGACATATGTCACAACAAACCCTTTTACACCCGTAAATGTATGGGTTTATCACAGCAACATGTCAATATTGGCCCTGTGTTAGTGCCTCCAGCCACAATTCTGTCAACCTTTGTACATATATCATGCAGGAAGAGGTGCATATGTTCAGTACATCATTATTTACTGACATCATACCTGATAACAAGCCAGTGAGATACCTGACTGCTAGACATGTTATGTATTGTAGGGCTTATATTTGAGGAGAAAACTTGGATATTCTGTTGTAGTGTGTACAGTAGTGAGGTCTGTGTACTTATGGTGATTGTCAACAGAGTGTGTAATGTGAATATGTACCTTGGCCTGTGTAGAGACTGTGGTAGATGACATTGTTCTTGGTCCTGTTTTATGTGATGTTGCATGCTGCTTCAGTGTATGGTACCCTATTGGCATACATGTTTGACCAGATCGACACATGTCCCATACCACAGTCAGGCATCGGAATACACTGTGTCTTGGCCCAGTATATGTAGGGTTGGTGTGTAAGTGGCACATATGAGGATGGTGTTGTTCACACAGTCCATATACTGTAATATTAAGTACGCTTACCATCTGTGGCTGTGTTCAGATTGGTTGTGGGTATGCACTTTCACACAGGTGTCTGTTACTCCATGCTGTTACATGCCTGTAGAGCCTGCTATATTTGCAGGTATGTGTATAGTGCCCCATAAGAAATGTAGGCCAGTGTTGTAGCAGTCTGCCTGTAGTTTGCATAGTGCTTTGTGACATGCCTAGCAGCTCAGTGTATTTACCCAGTGTGATGTTATGTCCAGACATTTGTCACATGTACTGTTGCCGGGTCACCATAACTGTTGTGTATTTCTGACAAAGCAGTGGGATGCTGTACAGATGTATGTCACTAACTAATGGGTAGTATGTGGGCTTGTGACCTCTGCTCCTCCGATTATTATGTGTCAGGACAGACAGGTGTGTGTGAATGCATAAACTGTGTGAGCTTATCTATTCCAGTATTTACATGATATCCGTATTTACATGGCTGTAAACATTCACTTTGTCAGGCTTGGTCCACACGTCTTGGACAAAGGGGTGCTGTGTTTACCTCTGAACTGACAACAGTGTGCCAGACTGTCCACATTTATTAGTCATATCTCTGCTGTATTCCACAGGATCATTACTGTGATTTGTGTGGTACTGTACTATGATGATCTTATGATGTCTGTCAGTAACTGATGGCGTACATGTCAATATCAGATGTGACTTCCCACACAACATTTCTGTTAAGGCAACCCCTGTTACAGTAGCAAAAGTCTACATGTATACCTGCAATATTTACATGCCATCCCCTTGCACTAAGAGGTTGTGACTATTGGTGCTGAGGTATGACTCCACTACATGTTATGGACAGTATAAAGCCAAACCCATCAAAATACTGACACCTCACAACCACAAAATCACAATATTGAACGCACAGCATACAGCACACAACACACAAATCATAACACCCATAAAACAAAACACTGAAATACAACACACCACACAGGCACACACCTACACTACACACCCCTGCACCCCCACACCCCCGTACTTATATATACTAACTCTGAGATTGCACAAACAGTAAAAAAAAAAAAATCACACACAGCCAGCACACGCACTCATACCCCCACCTCCCTACCCTAACCCACTCGTACAAGTTACAAAAACCCTCACGCACACTCAATCACCTTAAACTGCAGACACCATCCCAGCCGAACACTTCCGTACGATAACGAAAATCCATAACTGCGAATTTGACATAGTCCTATTCGTGATTATGCACTTTTGTTATTTAGAGGTTTTTTGCTTCATGGACACGAATTGCAGAAATTCGATATTTCAGCAATTTGTGTTTATGAAGTTAAACCATATATATATATATATATATATATATATATATATATATATATATATATATATCTATATATATATATATATATATATATATATATATATATATATATATGTGTGTGTGTGTGTGTATTTATGTGTGTGTGTGTGTATATATATATATATATATATATATATATATATATATATATATATATATATATATGTATATATATATATATATATATATATATATATATATACACACATATATATATATATATATATATATATATCTATATATATATATATATATGAATATACACACACATATGCACATATATATGTTTACATATATACAGATATATATGTATATATCTTCATATATATATATATATATATATATATATATATATATATATATATATCCTTGTTATGTGTACACATGACCGCTGCACATACCTTCCCAGATGTATCACACCATATTTATCTGATATGTGTATATTTAGATACAACATACGTGATACAAGACTAATATCATTAACAAGTACTATATAATTGTAAAAGTCAAAGCAGTTGTTCACTACTATTTGGTATGTGTACTGACAGATATATTGGAAAAATAATCAAATTTCTTCACAGTTGTGATGGTTTAGTGGTTAAGTGCTGTGACTATAATGTATGGGGTCCTGGGTTCAAGACCTGTAAAGGTTGTTTATTTTGTTGCTAGGCAGAACAAGGGCTGTTGGGTACAGAGAGGTTAAGGCAGTTATGAGCAGCTTGATCACATTCCAGTCTGATAAAATAGCAGGGTGATGACATTTTTAATAAGTGTATTTAATTCCATGTACATAACATATCTATGTGCTGTCAGTACAGTAGTAAGGGGTGTGAGTCTACTGTTTGGGACACCTGATTATATATGGCTTGTACAACACTCTTTTTCCATTTGAATGTGTTACATACATGGGTAGTATCCCAGGTTATATGCAGTCACACTGGCATGCAGTGTATCATTACATTACTACTGTTGCCAATGCTTTCCCAGGTAAGAGTAGAGTGCAGATTAGTACTGGAACCAAGCACCTCCTGCATGCAAAGATGGACTCTGAGTCCTCACTGTTGTGTTCATGGTGTGTGAACTCTGTGTCATTAAATATTTTCTACTGGATATTGATCTGACATGTGGATATTAACTGTAGACTACTGTGTGTATAGGACATGTCATTGAGGGCTGCTGTCATGTAGTAATGGCATACCTATCAGTGTCAGATGTCTATCTGTCAACACAGTCATCCCAATGCATAACCAGTTGGCTAGTTGATGTCTCTCTGTCCTCTGTACAGATGTGCAGATGTCAGGTATCCATCATGGCTGCTTACAGGCAATCTATGCTTGATTGACACTGACATGTCTGCCCAGCTGTGTTATGAATGCCACAGCTAGGAATCCCCACCCAGAATGCACCACATGCCATGGATACCTCAACTACACTACCGCAGTCAACAGAACATGCTTGAGTACAGGTCTCCAAGACAGACACTGCCCATGTTATGTAATACATGTTGCATACATGTCAACTGGAGCACCTCAGTGGCCCTCTGCAAGAGGAAACCAGATGATTGGATGTTGCATTTAACTCTCACCCTGAGGATCATTCCCATGACATCAGTTGATAGATGGCATGCTGGTAAATGGCAGGTGGCATGTTACTACTGTACACACATCCCTACTCTTCACATCTCTCCATGGACAATATCCTGGTACACACCTATGAACACCTGCACCTATGGACCCCAGTACTGCAAATGTGTCAGTGTGCATAACTGAGAATAACAGTGTCTGTGTGTTTGTAGACCTGTAGTTGATAATACCATGAGGCCCTTCACACCCACTGCACCCCATTGCTATAATTAGATATGGCTGCTGATGTAATGGACATTATATGTACCTTGTTACACTCTTCACCCTATCGGCTACCTGGAGCTCGCAGTACCAGCACAACACTGTTGTAAAATGGGTTGATAGGCATGGTTACCCTCTGAGTTCTGGCAAGTGTGTGTATGTGTGCAAGTGTGTATATTTGTAGGATACATAATTCTGAGGCCACATTCCCCTAATACAATACACCTTGCCACACAGTATAAGGGATAGTGAAGTTGCTGACCATAGGAGAGCCATGACAATGCATCACCCTACTATCCCTGTGGCAAGTGCAATAGATGCATATCCCTGTAGCAGCATTCTTGAGATAGACAAGGGGCTGTATTGCAGTCCTGGTCAATGCGTGATGGTGGGTATGTCAGAGTATTTTCATGGGTTTCAGTGAGTATAATATCCATTGTGGGGTGTGATTGCTAGATATACTGTCTTTACACCATGGTACCCCCAGTACATGTCCCAAGGTCCACTGTATGGGGACCACTGTCACCATCAACCATACAGGTAACTGATTACACTATCCAGCCCAGTGATGCATGCACTGTGTGCAACTTATCTGTAACAGAATGGACACACTGACAAGGTAGTTAGCATTGATAAGCCCAGGTCTCTCTCAGATGTGTGTATGACTGCTATGTGTTTGTTAATGTGTATATGTCACACTATGCATTGTTCATAAACAACCAGCACAACCCCATTACCATACTGTACAGGGCCTGGTGATGTTCTTCACTTAACATGTAACCTGGAAAACATCTCATCCTAAAAGCTGTGTGGTGTGTGCAATTAAGGCCACACACATCAGTAAAACTACATACCTAGGTAGGGGAGTGTGTGTGTATGTGAAGGGATCTACTTTAGTTTGCAGAATATACATGTCCCAGGAGGGCATCCGTCCGAGAACTGCCTGCCAAATGCTAACATTTCACAGATATCATCCTGTGGAAATTCATTCCATCACAACTAGTAGTAGATGTGTCAATGCCCTATTCCCCACTGTATAGCTGAACAGCGATACTGAGGTTGGTATATATAGCTGGTGTGGATCTTGTGGACACAGCCACCATCATTGCAGTTATTGTTGAGTGTATCCCCCCACTTAGTTGGGTGTAATACTGTACAGTTCATGTTAACAGGTTAAGTAATTATCAATTACACTATCTGAAGTTCTACATCACCCCACACCCTCCAAAGGGTAGGCTGTGCCACCCACACCAGCACACCTATGTTTACCAAGTTGAGATTGCACTACATTGGGGAAGGGACATATACCCTGCCAGTACCAATGTCAATGACATTAAACTAGCAGACTGATTATTTCCCAATATGCTGTTGTGCCTATTCTGTCTTGGTGGAATTACATAGGCTAAAATGGGTTCCTTGAAAAGTACATAAATCCATGTACAGTATTCTCTGTGTATTGCATCAACACCAAAGCCTGTGTGTGTGTTATATACACAAGCATGTGGTGCATACCACCCAGTACACTTAACATTGTCTGCTGTGGAGAGGCTGCTGACATCAGCCACTATACATTCACCTGTATACACCCCAGACCTATCAGGCATGCGGCACATGCAGTAACTGTTAAACAGACCTGTGACTTGTGTTCAGCCGTACCCAGGATATGGCACAGTCAAGGTGTCACCACAGTACCATTCCTCTTGTAGGAAACAACAGCAAACCAACATCCTGCTGACACATGGACACATACAACACAAACATAATACATTATGGAGACCACAATCACCGGTGTTAATAACAGCTATAATGCATCATGGCTGGACAACTACACATCCCGACATGTAAGCATTAAACTTTAGTGCTGAAAATATGTTACACAGCATTACATTGGTACACAGTAGTACAGTCAGCCTGTGCATCAGAATCATATTAGCCTGCCCTGCATCAATGTTATGGATGACAGGGATGTGGCACAGGCATCATCATATGCACAGGGTGTGTTGTTGGCTTGCAAGAGACCTAGGCTGAGCCATTTGTTTGACATCATGTGTGTGTTAGGGAGTTTCATTATTAATTGGGCTGTTGCAATGTGGTGTTTGTAGGTATGGGCTGCCCTAGCTGTGTTGGTGATGTGTGTGTGTGTGTGTGTGTGTGTGTGTGTGTGTGTGTGTGTGTGTGTGTATGCATGCATGCATGCACACCTGCCATGTGGCTGCCCTATACAGGAGTTTGTTGGACAGCTGCACACTGTACCTGGCAGGGTGTACAGCTCACCATCTCTGGCCATGGACATGAGAACTGTGCTTGTCAGGGGTTCCATGGGCACCACCAGATACAAGCCATGATATGGTACTCTCCCTGATGATGACATATGTCCACTGGATTCAGGTCCCTCTTGGGACCGGCCAGGGCCACATGCACATGGCCTGCTGTGTTGTGGTGTGGGCAGCACCCCCTACAGTGTTGGGGCTAGTACTGCCACTACAGGAGCAGCCTGACTTCTGCACATCCACGCCGACCTCCAGCTGTTGGTGCTGCTGGTCTATGTCTATGTGGCCATTGCACTACTCCCACCATATAAGCACAGACATTCCATGGTCTAGGGATTCCCACCATCTCACCCAACTGCCTATCCATGAGCTCTGCAAAATAACGGTGGGCACCTGCAAGATCACGGATGTTGTTAGCTGAATGAGTAGCCCTCTGCAGCCTCAGAACCTGTCTGGTATACTGTTCCATATATGTCTGTGCCTCCATAACGGCCTGAATCATGCATCCAGGACACCAGATGTGGAACTTCTGCCAGGTCATGAAGACCAGCAGCCCTCCTATGAGCACCCCTGTACATCTGCTGTGTAGTATCCCACTGGGCATCTGGCTATGGCTGCGGTGTCCAGACACATGTGCCATAGACACCACACTGTCCTGTACCATGATACCACCCACCAACTGTCCCTCATCTATGGCCACTGGTGATGGGGTATGTACTGGCAATGTGACTGTATGCAGGGATGGGGTGGATAACAGTGGGATGTCAAACAGTGCAGCTTCTGCCCTGACAACCCTGCATGTGCCTCAACACACCTATCATCCTTGTCAGTGTCTGTATGGACACTAACATCAGTTTGCCTGCAGGAGGACCCTGACCTACCTTGCCACCTGTGAGAGGAAAACAAATGCACTTTAAGAACTGTAAATCATTGCTTAACTGTACACACACCAGTGTCTGTATGGACACTAACATCAGTTTGCCTGCAGGAGGGACGCTGACCTACCTGGCCACCTGTGAGGGAAAACAAACGCACTTTAAGACCTGTACATCATTGCTTAACACATACACACACACACACACACACACACACACACACACACACACACACACACACACACACACACACACACACACACACACTACAGGTGAAGCTGCACAAATATATTACACACACAGACCTTTCCTCATTACCCATCTGTCAACATGCATGACATATGGCACTCAACAGCATGCAGTGCAGCTATAGTTAATCCCTAGTTGATGTCTGTCTGTCCTCTGTACAGATGTGCAGATGTCAGGTATCCATCATGGCTGCTTACAGGCAATCTATGTTGACTGACACTGACATGTCTGCGCAGCTGTGTTATGAATGCCACAGCTAGGAATCCCCACCCAGAATGCACCACATGCCATGGATACCTCAACTACACTACCGCAGTCAACAGAACATGCTTGAGTACAGGTCTCCAAGACAGACACTGCCCATGTTATGTAATACATGTTGCATACATGTCAACTGGAGCACCTCAGTGGCCCTCTGCAAGAGGAAACCAGATGATTGGATGTTGCATTTAACTCTCACCCTGAGGATCATTCCCATGACATCAGTTGATAGATGGCATGCTGGTAAATGGCAGGTGGCATGTTACTACTGTACACACATCCCCTACTCTTCACATCTCTCCATGGACAATATCCTGGTACACACCTATGAACACCTGCACCTATGGACCCCAGTACTTACAAATGTGTCAGTGTGCATTACTGAGAATAACAGTGTCTGTGTGTTTGTAGACCTGTAGTTGATAATACCATGAGGCCCTTCACACCCACTGCACCCCCATTGCCATAATTAGATATGGCTGCTGATGTAATGGACATTATATGTACCTTGTTACACTCTTCACCCTATCGGCTACCTGGAGCTTGCAGTACCAGCACAACACTGTTGTAAAAATGGGTTGATAGGCATGGGTTACCCTCTGAGTTCTGGCAAGTGTGTGTATGTGTGCAAGTGTGTATATTTGTAGGATACATAATTCTGAGGCCACATTCCCCTAATACAATACACCTTGCCACACAGTATAAGGGATAGTGAAGTTGCTGACCATAGGAGAGCCATGACAATGCATCACCCTACTATCCCTGTGGCAAGTGCAATAGATGCATATCCCTGTAGCAGCATTCTTGAGATAGACAAGGGGCTGTATTGCAGTCCTGGTCAATGCGTGATGGTGGGTATGTCAGAGTATTTTCATGGGTTTCAGTGAGTATAATATCCATTGTGGGGTGTGATTGCTAGATATACTGTCTTTACACCATGGTACCCCCAGTACATGTCCCAAGGTCCACTGTATGGGGACCACTGTCACCATCAACCATACAGGTAACTGATTACACTATCCAGCCCAGTGATGCATGCACTGTGTGCAACTTATCTGTAACAGAATGGACACACTGACAAGGTAGTTAGCATTGATAAGCCCAGGTCTCTCAGATGTGTGTATGACTGCTATGTGTTTGTTAATGTGTATATGACAATATGTCACACTATGCATTGTTCATAAACAACCAGCACAACCCCCATTACCATACTGTACAGGGCCTGGTGATGTTCTTCACTTAACATGTAACCTGGAAAACATCTCATCCTAAAAGCTGTGTGGTGTGTGCAATTAAGGCCACACACATCAGTAAAACTACATACCTAGGTAGGGGAGTGTGTGTGTATGTGAAGGGATCTACTTCAGTTTGCAGAATATACATGTCCCAGGAGGTCATCCGTCCAAGAACTGCCTGCCAAATGCTAACATTTCACAGATATCATCCTGTGGAAATTCATTCCATCACAACTAGTAGTAGATGTGTCAATGCCCTATTCCCCACTGTATAGCTGAACAGCGATACTGAGGTTGGTATATATAGCTGGGTGTGGATCTTGTGGACACAGCCACCATCATTGCAGTTATTGTTGAGTGTATCCCCCCACTTAGTTGGGTGTAATACTGTACAGTTCATGTTAACAGGTTAAGTAGTTGTCAATTACACTATCTGCAGTTCTACAACACCCCACACCCTCCAAAGGGTAGGGCTGTGCCACCGACACCAGCACACCTATGTTTATCAAGTTGAGGATTGCACTACATTGGGGAAGGGGACATATACCCTGCCAGTACCAATGTCAATGACATTAAACTAGCAGACTGATTATTTCCCAATATGCTGTTGTGCCTATTCTGTCTTGGTGGAATTACATAGGCTAAAATGGGTTCCTTGGAAAAGTACATAAATCCATGTGCACAGTATTCTCTGTGTATTGCATCAACACCAAAGCCTGTGTGTGTGTTATACACAAGCATGTAGTGTGCACCACCCAGTACACTTACCATTGTCCACTGTAGGAGGGCTGCTGACATCAGCCACCATGCATTCACCTGTATACACCCCCCAGACCTATCAGGAATGTGGCACATGCAGTAACTGTTATACAGACCTATGACATGTGTTCAGCTGTACCCAGGATATGGCACAGTCAAGGTGCCACCACAGTGTCATACCCCTTGTAGGAAATAACAGCAGACCAACATCCTGCTGACACAGGGACACCTACAACACAAACATAATACATTATGGAGACCACAATCACTCGGTGTTAATAACAGCTATAATGCATCATGGCTGGACAACTACACATCCTGACATGTAAGCATTAACCTTTAGTGCTGAAAACATGTTACACAGCATTACATTGGTACACAGTAGTACAGTCAGCCTGTGCATCAGAATCATATTAGCCTGCCCCTGCATCAATGTTATGGATGACAGGGATGTGGCACAGGCATCATCATATGCACAGGGTGTGTTGTTGGCTTGCAAGAGACCTAGGCTGAGCCATTTGTTTGACATCATGTGTGTGTTAGGGAGTTTCATTATTAATTGGGCTGTTGCAATGTGGTGTTTGTAGGTATGGGGTTGCCCTAGCTGTGTTGGTGATGTGTGTGTGTGTGTGTGTGTGTGTGTGTGTGTGTGTGTGTGTGTGTGTGTGTGTGTGTGTATGCATGCATGCATGCACACAATTCTGCCATGTGGCTGCCCTATACAGGAGTTTGTTGGACAGCTGCACACTGTACCTGGCAGGGTGTACAGCTCACCATCTCTGGCCATGGACATGAGAACTGTGCTTGTCAGGGGTTCCATGGGCACCACCAGATACAAGCCATGATATGGTACTCTCCCCTGATGATGACATATGTCCACTGGATTCAGGTCCCTCTTGGGACCGGCCAGGGCCACATGCACATGGCCTGCTGTGTTGTGGTGTGGGCAGCACCCCCTACAGTGTTGGGGCTAGTACTGCCACTACAGGAGCAGCTCTGACTTCTTGCACATCCACGTCGACCTCCAGCTGTTGGTGTTGCTGGTCTATGTCTATGTGGCCATTGCACTACTCCCACCATATGCTCAAGCACAGACATTCCATGGTCTAGGATTCCCACCATCTCACCCAACCGTCTATCCATGAGCTCTGCAAAATAACGGTGGGCACCTGCAAGATCACAGATGTTGTCAATAACAGTAGAATGAGTAGCCCTCTGCAGCCTCAGACCCTGTCTGGTATACTGTTCCATATATGCCTGTGCCTCCATGACGGCCTGAATCATGCATCTGGTGACACCAGATGTGGAACTTCTGCCAGGGTCATGAAGACCAGCAGCCCTCCTATGAGCACCCCTGTACATCTGCTGTGTAGTATCCCACTGGGCATCTGGCTATGGCTGCGGTGTCCAGACACATGTGCCATAGACACCACACTGTCCTGTACCATGATACCACCCACCAACTGTCCCTCATCTATGGCCACTGGTGATGGGGTATGTACTGGCAATGTGACTGTATGCAGGGATGGGGTGGATAACAGTGGGATGTCAAACAGTGCAGCTTCTGCCCCTGACAACCCTGCATGTGCCTCAACACACCTATCATCCTTGTCAGTGTCTGTATGGACACTAACATCAGTTTGCCTGCAGGAGGGACCCTGACCTACCTTGCCACCTGTGAGAGGAAAACAAATGCACTTTAAGAACTGTAAATCATTGCTTAACTGTACACACACCAGTGTCTGTATGGACACTAACATCAGTTTGCCTGCAGGAGGGACCCTGACCTACCTGGCCACCTGTGAGGGGAAAACAAACGCACTTTAAGACCTGTACATCATTGCTTAACTGTACACAAACACATACACACACACACACACACACACACACACACACACACACACACACACACACACACACACACACACACACACACACTTACAGGTGAAGCTGCACAAATATATTACACACACAGACCTCTCATTACCCATCTGTCAACATGCATGACATATGGCACTCAACAGCATGCAGTGCAGCTATAGTTAATCCCTGTTACCAACATTATACATCTCTATGATGCATGGGTTGTGGTAATAGGTGATGCCCCTTCCCCTGGAACACACTGCACCCATGTACACAGTATTGCTGTTTACATGTTCAGCACCCTGGCATGTACTGTGCACCATACCTCATAGGTGTACACCCCATTGTTGAATGTGTATATGTGTATCAGTTATGTTTGCTCTGCTGCTCACAGCCCCTATGTGTTTGTCTAACACATACCTGGGATGATATGTGGACAGATGTCATTAGTGAATGGCTGATGTCTGATCAGCGGTGCATGTATGGCCAATAGAATACAATTACACTGACAACCTTCAAACCTTACTGTGGCTATGAGGAGTGTACACACCTTTATTGACATGGCACCCTTTCCCCTGATATGCCATGGGGCCACATTACTGCATATGTTAACATTACACAAACCTGATATGTGACATATGACCTGTGCAGTCAAATGCAGTATCAAACAAATGTGTTAGTTGTGCAGATGCTGACTGAGATGCATACAATTTGTTGACACATAAGTGTGCACACCCTTAACATGATGGTTTGTTGCACCAACTGTTAAGTGTACTACAGCAGTCACTATTCCTGGAAGTGGTATACTAGCATGGGCCATCTGCATTTGCCAGTATTTGGTCACTCTGACCTACAAATGTCCCCCAACTCTGCAATATTGCAAGGTCAACTCATGTGCACAGTCCTTGGAGGTCACACAATGCCTTCACAATTGCTGTGGAGTCAGGGTTATGTCTGCCACAATTCATGACCTTGACTGTGTGGAGATACAGCCATTCTTAGTGAGCTTTGGATGTCTGCTTCAGTTCTCTGTTGTGTTTCAGGATGACACCCCCTCCCCATCCTCAGCCTTTTTGCAGATGCTTGACAACTATGGGCTACATATGTGTGTCATTTTGTAGTGTCCCAAATTCAGAATACCATGTGTACCGGCCTAGTCCCTGCTAATGAATGGCAAACATACAGGTGTACACTGGCACCAGCAAAGTACAGATTGGGATGGTGGGCCTGAGGTGGGGTGAGGTGTTGCTTGTGCAGCACATGTATCTTAAGTGATACTGTCTGTAGGTTTCCAACTTGGTCTTGGTACACCATTACACATTGCAACACATGCCTTTGGGGGACTTTTGATGTTATGTATATGCTACCTGTAGAGAGCCCTGGATGATGTTTCCTGTGGAACAACTGTCCCATCTGATTACCCTAACCCATGGGCCACACTTATGCAGAGTCCTGGCAATTGTTTACACAGGTACTGCACAGCCATTACTTGCCAGACATTCCTGCAACTCCCTTAGTGTTGTGGCATGTTACTAGGCAGCCTGCATGCCCAGTTTACAACATGTGTTGTCATCTGTTTTGGATGGCCATCTGTTTATTTTCTACATTAATCTTGTCCCATACATCCTCGCCACATACATGACTGTCTGCACTGTTTGCCATGGCATTTGCAATGGTGAGGTAAGGCTACATGTCCCACTCCTGCATGCTGGCTGCTGGGTATGGGATCCATTCCATGGCTTGTAAGATGTGTGCAAGCCACAGCTGCCTCTGTTGCAGATGAATGGGCAGATTTGATGGACAAATGTCTTGGACAGCAGACCATGGTGTGACATTGAGGACCTGTACTTGATGCAAGGTGCATACTCATGAAGAGTGAATGCTGTCAGTACCCCAAAAGCTGCTTCCACAATATGTTATTTGGAGAGTATGCACACATATGCTTCCAGTGTTTGTTAATGTATGTATTCCCCATATTTGCTGTCCTGACATAGGATTCCGTATTACACATTCATTGCTCATGTTGCCGCTGTAATAGTGGCATATACACTGTTGTAGCACTGTATAAGGGTGATGTTTCAGACATGTTCCTACTGTAGGCCATTTGTCCCACCATTATGTTCATCTCTGTGCACACATCTTGCAATGACAGGTTGTTAGTTATACTGCAGGATTCTTACATTCCCTTCAGATATGCCACCATGGTGACCACTGTGATGCAGTGCAGTTAACAGCAACAACAATTGAACATGTACAGCATGCATTATGATTAGGTGTGTTAAATGTGTGAATGGCAAATAACATGGCCATAACATGGCCAGTGTATTGGCAAACCTGAACAAACAACACCATATTCACCAGCTACAGGCTGCTGCCCCATAGGTATACCAGAGGGACCTACATATTTGTGTGAGAGATGTGATGTCAGTAGCCACACCTGTGGCACTGGTACAGGGTGGGAGCAGTATTTACAGTACATCAACAGTGCAGACGCACAATACTACAGATTATGCACATCTGTTTATTACTACAACACAGCAACAGACCATATATATTTTATCTCACATATACATGATTAAACTCTACAGATGCAGATGGATAAGCAACAGTGGTCTACTGATGTGCCCTGGGGTCTTACCTGCATGCTCCTTGTCCATTGTGTGGGTAGCACCCACCTCCACAATGCTCTTTGCAGGGTCTTGTGTTTTTGGGTGGGCAGGTGCCCCAAGGCTGGCGAGGAGCTCCTCAGCATGTGTCAGGGGGGCCTGAATGGCATGACCCCCCGTGGCTAGCTGGTCCATTCTAACTTCAGCAGCATACTGACAGGCATGGCGTAGTAGGTCAGTACAACGATGTCGGACCTGCTCATAACTGCTGTTATGCAAGCCAACATCCTTTACCCTGTGGACGAGCTTGTTCCACTGGGTGGTCCTCTCCTGCAGATCATGGGCTGTGCAGCCAAACAGGGTGTGGTAGTGCTGTACCAGGTGGTGTATAATAACCTCATTCTCTTGGGGGGGAATAGACTGGCAAGTGCTCCGGTGACATGGTCCCTGAAAGACATAAAAAAGAAAAAAAGTCTGAGGATCTCATACTACAAGGATATAATAGTTGTTAATTCACATCTCTGTCCCCCCCCCACCATATCTACAACAATAATCTGAACACAGAACTCAATGGGTATGTTTACAGCAAATCTACTGTTGGGACATATATCGTACTGTACAACAAATTGTGAAATGTGTTTCTAGTCATGTTCCATGTTGAAACACTATCATTGGTGGCCTGTTGTGAATAATGTCTCCTGCATGCCATTGTAAGGGCCACTATGGTTCCATATATGCATGTGCTCTGTTTGCTATGTGACTGCTCCAAATCTGGTGTTTTGTGTTAATGGGGATATCTATGCATGCTGTTAGACATAATCCTGGAATGTGTGGACTATTACTACCCACATATGTTCTATAATTGTGACACAGTAGCATGTTTGGGAAGACAGTTCCCAGCAGAACCACCTCTTCCATCTCATCTGGCCATGTTACCAGGCCACAGCACATCTGGGACCCACCCCAGGACCTCATCATCTGCTGGTCCTGCACTACCTTCAGGTGGAACCACCTCAGGGGATGGTGTTCATCCCCCCCTGGGAGCACACACAGACAGGATCCTGTCACCTGAAGCCAGGTCTAGGATCTGGTGCATAGAGAGCTCCACAGAGACTTGAGGGGTGTGCTACACCACCTTGAGGCCCTCAGAACACAATTACAGGGTCTGCATGCTACTCTTTCTCAGCCCCCAGCTCAGACACCTTCAGGGCTGTGAAGGTGTAGTTGTGACTGCCTATGGGTGGAGACGTTGGTCCCATTGTTTACATTTGGGGGATCATGGGCTTCCACATTCCAAACACCACTCCCCATCCAAGGTGTTTACCCACCACATGTGTCATATACCACCCCGGTATGCGGTCTTGTCTGTCTTCCAACCCAGCCTGCCTCCCCAAATATACCTACTATCCTTCCCCAACATACCAATCTCACCTTCACAAACAAGGGCAATGTGCTCCCAACATGGATTTCACACCAGACATAACTGTCCATTTTGCACCCGCTTACTACTGTATGTATATATATATATATATATATATATATATATGTGTGTGTGTGTGTGTGTGTGTGTGTGTGTGTGTGTGTGTGTGTGTGTGTGTGTATAGATATGTGTGATGTTTTCTCGCACATATTTTTTGTGTGTGTGTGTGTGTGTGTGTGTTTGTATATATGTAGACATACATTATATATATATATATATATATATATATATATATATATATATATATATATATATATATATATATATTATATTGATATATATATATATGTGTATGTGTGTGTGTGTGTGTGTGTGTATAGATCTATTTTGATTTATATATATATATATATATATATATATATATATATATATATGTGTGTGTGTGTATCTGTAGACATACATGTGTGTGTATATATCTATATAAATCTCTCTCTCTCTCTCTCTCTCTATATATATATATATATATATATATATATATATATATATATATATATACACACATGAGGTGAATTCAAACATCAGTTCCACACTCTCTAACTCTTCTTTTTCCACAGCTGCACTGCTCTGACTTGCTACAAAACAGACAGGTGTCACATGTGAACACAGCCTAACATTAGGGGGTATATATAGGGACAGATTGCTGGTAAGCCTATTACACACCTATGGTGTTTGTGCATGATACATTTCACGTTAACATGACTATCCTGCAGGTGGTGGGGTCTGAAACTCAATTGTCTATCATAACGTCATTACTCCCACCACCAGCTATTTGCCACACTAATATACATGTCTTGAGGTACAGAACACAAACTATGATGGCTTACATCTTGTCAATCAATGCTGATCTGCACAGTTGATAGGTATGGCCCACTGGCCACATGGCCAGAAGCTATGTCCATAGCAGTTGTTCAGCAGGACATCATTGCAACTCTTGATGGCACATATAACTCTTTCCACATCATCTATCCCATTATTATAGACCAAGTACTACATTCAATTACATGCATATATGTTTCACATACCTGTTGTAGTGTTGTCCTCTCTTCTAGGTACACTTTTATGTGTCCCTGTGTTCTATAGGTTTGGTTTATAGTTTTAGTTGTTTTAGATATTTTATTTTTTTCCTCTCTCTCTCTCTCTCTCTCTCTCTCTCTCTCCACTACACTTCTTGAGCTGCTTTGAATAGGTTGCAATATGGATTTTGTAGGTGATGCTCATGATCAGATTATGGCCTCTGCACCAATCAGTGTTCACCACTTGCTAATTGCATGTAGCCAGCTGTGTAGTACTTCCAATTACCACTGTCATGGCAACACACTACTATAAATTACTACATCATGTGGGCGTTGTCCATTCACCTTTCATGTATGGAAGACATCCTTCCTGTGTCTGGGCAGCAGTGTTACAGACAACAGATAGCAATACCTCTTCCAACAGGACTTGCAGACACAGACCAACTACATATTTGTGTAAGGTTCCAGACCTACAGACAGTGTGAGTATTGTTATATGCATTGTATACCGCTAGTTTTACAGGGTTTGTGTGTACATGCTAGTTTAGCATGGAATGCAGTCTGTCTGCATAGCTCTTAACTGTGGCCCTATCCACATGATGTCCAGAGGATTGGCTGTTATGTTTTGTCTCTTCACCACACAGGTCTTGTCTCTGATATATCAGTGGCATTCTGTCTGTTGAGTGCTATCAGTACATGGCTACATCCATTTGTATTTCTGACTTTATATTCCTGATTAAGGGTATGTTGCAACCAATCCTGTAACACCAGCAACTTTCACAGTGTATAACAGCAATATTGCAAATATGGCCCTGTGTTCCAGCCTCTGTCCTCCACCTATATACCAGGCTTTGTCCATATGTCATACAGTAAGAGGTTAAGTAGTGGCCTATCATTATGTAGTGCTGGCATTCCTGCCATCATTCCAGTGATGTTGAGGACTCTCGTACATGTTGTGGGGTAGGGTCCATATATATGTGGGCTACAGCTGGACAAAACATGTGTGACCTTGTACAGTCCAGAGGTCAGTGTATGTAACACTGTTATATGCCCTTGAAAGTCATTCTGTGAGGGAGGGGTATGCACCATTTATAACCTAGGCTGTTACAACATGTTAGGAATATCAGTAGTAAGACACATTAAGTTATATGGCTGTATATTTTCATACATTTCACCATGGGAATAGTGGTGGGCAAGTGCTTACTGTCTTACAGACAGTTCTGTTTGTCAGTGTGATAGTGATGTCTTAAGTTAAGCATTATGTCAAAGATACATTTTCATTGTGACAACTTAATTTTTTCCCCCTAAGGGTTGAGTACAGAGTGTAATTGGAGGCTGTTAAACTACATCTGTAATTAATTAGTGTTGATTGATTCATATCTTCCAGTCCACTGTTTCTTTACTGTTGTACTACTTGAAGGCCTTGGCCTGGACAGCAACATATGTTATGCTTTCAGATTACTGTATCAAATGTTTTGCTTGAGAGTTGCATTACTCAGTTATTATGTATTTCAAACACCTAACTGCTATATGAAATGGCATATACAACTGAAATAGTACACAAATAAACATTTCTATGTATACAAAACGGTGTCTGGTGTCATATGCCTTGACTTCTCTGTGGGTATATGTTTCATGCAATAATTGTCTTTTGTATGAGAGAATCAAACACTGGCCATTTTAAAAGTTGGCAACTGTAGGAATACTGGCTGTTCAATATGCTGTGCACCCTCTAAATGTGTATCTTCCTATACATATCTGTTCATAGTAATATATGTATATGTGTATGTATGTGTATATATACATATATATATATATATATATATATATATATATATATATATATATATATATATATATATATATATATATATATATATATATATATATATATATATGTGTGTGTGTGTGTGTGTGTGTGTATGTATGTGTGTGTAGGGTGTATATCACATGCTTTGAACAACACATCGAACTCATAACAGCGAAAAATGAAAGCAGCGAAGCAGCGGAACATTGAATTCTTTCCCAGGGAAAGAATTTGGTGGGCGGTTTTCACGGCTTCACTATTTCCTCCACTGTGGTGCGATCTTGGAGTTGGTATATTTAAGTAGGGGGAGTGAGGGGCACAGCCCCTGACATTGGAGGGTGTGGTTGGGCGAAGCCCCCCACATTAGACATTGTTTGTAGTGTTTGTGTGTTTAGTGTTTTTTGCTGGAACAGAGATTTTTTTCCCAGGGAAAAAAATCACTGTTCTCAGTTTTCGGAATTTTCAGTTTTCGCGTTTATAAGTTCGATGTTTTGTTTTTTGATGTTTTGGTGTTTCGAGCATGTGATATAAACATGTGTGTCTATATGTATCATTGGAATGTTTACTGCTTCTACATTGTACATTCCCTACGGTACACAGACTGTTCTGCATGCTATGTTATTGATATCATCCTGACATCGCACAGCTGAGATGGATTACTGTTAACTTGTTGTGACTATGTTGTGTAGGGTCTTGGGTATGAGACTTGCAAGTGTTGATTATTGTGTTGCAAGGCAGATCTGTTCAGCTGTGGAGGAGGGGATGATATCAATAATTACAAGAGGTACTTAATTTGGGCTCCCTCACCCCCATTAATGGTGCCTTAGGTCATATATGTAGTTGTGTTCTTTTATATATCTATATAATATATTTATTTATATACATATATATATATATATATATATATATATATATATATATATATATATAGACATAGATATATAGACATATATATATATATATATATATATATATATATATATATATATATATATATATATATATATATATATATATATATATATATACATACATACAGACGGACGTGTACATATATAAAATACATTTCCCCTACTGTTGAATGACTGTGCTGGATGATATGTTTGAGAAAACATCAGATTTATTTACATTTGACATGGTTTAGTGGTAAATCACTTTGGCTGTAATGTACAGGGTCCTGGGTTTGAGACTTGCAAGGGGTGATTATTTTGTTGCTGGGCAGAAACAGGGGCTGTTGAGGGCAGAGTGATTAAGACACTTTAAAGCAGTTATAAGTGGGTTTGTATGGGTTTGCGTGGAGCTAAGCAATGCTTATGTGAGCTTAGCTTTACTTACACCCACTTACGGCTGCTTAAACCCACACTAATTTCAAATAAAGAAAAGAAAAAAAAGGAGATAGGAAAGTGGTGAAATTGGGGCAAGCAGGGGGACAAAGAAGTAGGGATGTGCAGGACGGATGTAGGAAAGGACCATAGCTCTGCAGTTCTTTGGCAGCAACAGCTGATTTCAATGTGGGCAATTTAGAATTTTGAGCCCCACGCCCTACAGGGAGGTGTGTGGGCATCATACAATACAGATGATTGCTAGGGTTAGATTGTGAGTTGGGTACATGTCTCTGGGCGAAATGCAGAGCTATGTATGGGACGTGATTTTTTTTGTGGGACAGATGCCCCTTTTTAAGGAGAGAGAGGAATGTTAAGGAAGGATTATTGGTAAGTGTGGTGAAGGAGGTTTGGTAGGAGAGGTTGCATTTGCAGACAGACAATACAGACAAGACAGGGGCAGTGTATGACACATGGGGGGGTAAACACCTTGACAGGGGAGGGTGATTGGGAATCTGAGGTTCATGATCCTCCAGATGGTAGTAGTGGCACTGATGTCCCGACGTGATGGCAGTCACCACTATTCCTTCACAGCCCCAAAGGTGGATGTGCTGGGGGCTGGGCTGGAGGGGCCGCCTTCCCCTCTAGCTGTGACAGCCTGCCCTCCACATGGTGCAGGCGGTTATCCAGCTCTGTCTGGAGGACACTGTGCACCATGCCACAGACCTCATCCCGGGTGACAACATCCTCACCGCGCCCACTTGCAGTGGGGGGGGCGAGCCCCATCCCCTGCAGTGGTTCCACCTAAGGGTGGTGCAGGACCAGCAGAGGAGAGAGGTATGGGTTGGGTCCCAGACATGCTGGGACTCGCTCCCTCTGCCAGGTGGGGTTGGAGAGGTGGATCCACTGAGATCTGTCTTCCCATATGTGCTATGGTGTGAAAATTAACAATGAATATTGGTTAGTCATGCACAACACATTACAACATTAGTCAAAATAGCATGCATGGATATTCCCATTAACCCAAAACAGTGCAATTATAACAGTGCCATAGCAAACAAAACCCATGCATATATGGAATGGAATTCAGGGTTGCAACAGCCTGCCAGTTAGTGGTATGTCAGGCAGGCAATAAGATGATTATTCAACAGGGAATATTAGTATGCACAAAGTTTAAACAATGATAAACCAAATGGAACAATGGTCACAACAGTAGAGGTTTGCTTAGGAATATACCCATGTTGGTTTCAGTGTGATGGTTGGATCAGTTGAGTGGTGGGGGAAGGGAACAAATTCAATTGACAACTGCTATCAAGTGTATTTGTCAGTACACTACTATTCACTACTCTATATTCTGAACACACTTACACTTCTGCCTGGGCCATGGGGCTGCTACAGCACACCAACAGCTGTAGATATCAACAGAGCAATTGTACCCTTATTTTAGTTATACACATCAGACCTGTTTCTATACCAATTTCTTTACCTGTGGGCCTGTGCAGATGAACTGTGTGCACATTACATTGCTGTTTCTACACATATTAAAGATTCACATATTAGTTGCAGGCACTGGAGTGTGTGTTGTGTCTTTCACATACATCTAATGTGACATTCTCTGTGTGCAGGTTTCTTGTCAACTGGGGAAACTATCCGTGACAGCATGACAAGTGAGGGACTTGTCTGGGCCAGACTGCAGCGTGTGGATGTATAGCTTGCATCTCTATGTAGGACTGTGGCTGATCAACACAGAAATTCATAGTTATACACATCATACTAGTATTTCTTTTCAGATTGCTTTAACTTTGTGCCCTGTGTGGAAAATGCATGTGTCGGAGTACATTATTTTTTCGATTCAGATTGCAGTTTAAAACTGTAGAACCAGACTGAGATGTTAAGGGTGGTCCCTGGATTTGAACCATGCTGTGTGTGCAAAATTTAACAACAGGCTTATTTCTTATCAGACTGAGCTACTGGGGAGGTGTTGTAGATTGTTTGCGACATTTCTATCTAGTACATATTTTTGTGCACAGTACATTTATTATGACATGTTGCATTATTTGTTTCCCATTTTCAGTACAATTTATGCATGCACAACAGACAATGGTGTCACTGTTTGTGAAACGTGCACATTAGCTGGATTGCACGTTTTACTGTTTTACAAGTACATACTGCAATTTAGGTTCCTGAGTACACAGTGTAGGGTTTAGGTCTGCACCTGTTAGCCTTATACATTTCTCAGTACATTCACAGCTACATACGGTTGAAATTGAAAGGACAATGCTGGCAGACAAACAAGCAAAACACATTCTGATGGGAATATGTACTGTTGCTTTTTTCCAGTTATTTGACATGCCCATTTTAAAGTATGCAGACAAGCAGTGCTAAATCAGTTCACCTCAGTTAATGCATTCTGCAGGACATACACCTTTCTATTTATCAGGTACAAGTGAGATCACACACCAGTGTTTGGGATCATCTTTATTAGTTTTGACATACGTTTGACAAAGTTTTGATGTAGGACTCAGAAATCCACAATTACTATTCCTGCATGATCTGCAAAGGAGAATGCTTTTCATTTCTAACTGTTACAGTAGCCCTGACATGGCACTTTCTTGGCAGGGTCACTCAGACACATACATGCATATTCTAATATTCCTCTCCTGCATATTGTACCTTGTTTGCTACTGATATCTGTATTACACAGCTACTGGAAATACTCCATTGTAACACTGGCAGCCTGACACAGGCATTTATTCCTGACTTTTACAGCACAAATATATATAAAGACAGTACTACCATTACTATAATTTTGATTTCTTACTGCTAATAGTAGGGGGTATTGTTGTACTCACCATACTGCTGATGCAGCCAGGCCAATCGCTGGGCATGAGCCTTACACATTCTGGGACCTCTCTGCAGCAGCTGTATGGGGAGAAATCACACAATCACACCTGCACAGTCACAAGTTAAACCTTTTCCATACTTAAAGATACATAAGACTGCATACTAACAGACAGGTGAGACATCTTGCGCTCGGGCTTATTGGATCCACTGGTCCAAGAGTGCACCACTCCTCTGCTTCAGGTCATTATGGTACTGACGTACCTGCTCACCAGTTCGGGGTATGCCAGTGGCACTGGTGAGACCACATGCAAGCTAGTCCCAGGCCTCCACTTTGTACAGCGAGCCCTGGTACTGGCCCTGCAGCAGCCTGCCATCATGGTTTTTAACTAAGAGCACAACCATGACCCTGGACTCCTGGATGCCCCAACATTGCACTTGGAAACACACACCTTCTCCAATGCCAGCCATTTTAGTCCTGCTGTGTGCAATCCCAAATGGTTATGGCTGTATTCCCACATGTGCGGTTTAAATAGGGCAGTTTTCCCACACTTTTTCTTGATTGGCCAGTTTTAATATGCTACACTATGCTTAGCTTCATGCAAATCCACATGCCAATGCTTACACCAGCTATCCAGAGTTGAATGCAGGTAAGCAATGCTTACACTAGCAAAGCATTGCTTAAATCTATTTTTTTCATAAAATTTATAAATTATTTTTTACATTTATATTTTACATATCCTCACCCCTACTGTGCTATATGTGAGCCATATGATTAACATCTATCAGTCACATTGCTTAAAAGTTTATTAAATAATATGGTAGAGGGGGGATTCAAACCAAGCATGTTCTACATGCTATACCATGGCAGTGCCACTATGCTACATCAGCTTGATGACATTTTCTATCACAGTAGCACATGTCTATCATTTTCAGGATTTCAGCCAGGCTGAGCATAGCGGTGTGCCATGCAAACAAGCTGCGTGACACTTAAACTTCAGATTTATGTCCTGAAAAAAAATTATTATTACTTTTTTTATTTTTTATTCTTTTCCACTTGCCCTACTGCTTCCATGCATGTAGGGCAAGAGTGCATACATTTGGGGGGGGTGCACTTGAAGGCTGTTGCCTTCTAGGTGTTTGTGGTATTTTTTTTTCAGTGTCCACGGACACTGAAATGTTACCTATTTACATTTCAGTGTCTGTGGACACTTGTTTACTATATAATATTAGAACCAGGCTCTAATATTATATAGTTTGACACTCATCCATTTTAGAAAGTGCCGTACGGCACTTTCAGAGTGAAGGGGGTGTGTTTCAGGTGCTGGCACTGCTGAGACATGCCCCCTGCACTCTTTCCTGGTTCGTGTCTGTTTAGTTTAGGTAGCAGTGTGCCTTCATGCATATGCAGGGCATGCTGCTATCCTAAACAGACACGAACCACTCAGTGCAAGAATAGCCTTATTCTTGCACAGAGCTTCGTGATTTCAGGGGACTGTGTCTTTAAATTATTTGACTAATTAATAATAAGTAATGGTGTCTTATGAAAAGAGTTATGGGATATATGGTGACAGATTTTGATGAATTCCTAGTGTTGGAGGATGAAAGCACTTAATCTGTTGTGGTTCAATAAAAGTCTTTTGGGTTGTGACATTTGAAACATTACTGGCTTTCTTTTTTTGTTTGGAGTATTGTTGTCGCTTCAGTCGGTGTGTGTAATAAATGCAAACATAACACATACCCGACAAGTCCTTGTGGGAATATGGTGTGGTAGAAGAGGGATGAACTTTAACTGTTGTAGGAAAACAAAGTCAGCATTATTAATCACATCATTGCCAGCATGAACTATTCGAACAGCGTTAAAACATACAGTAAGTTTTACATAGACATACCGCTTGTTGATGCACTTGATGATGCAGTCTGTCCTATTAATGGATAGAAGGACACAGATTTAATGGAGGGCAACAACAGGAGTAACAGCAATGACATTTATGAAAGATAGGTAATAGCATACCACAGACAGACTCACACTGTTGTGAGTTTGTGTGTTGTACTGCAGATCCTGCAGTGGGAAAGTAAAGAGAAATTCAACACAGTCATATGCAGGCAGTAGAATACTGACAGTATGACATATATGACACAGTAATAGGGGCTGTGGGTACTCGCATGACAGATGTAGCACCTGTTGGCCAGTTGGTCAGATATCCGTGTGTAGATTAACAGTAACACTAATGTCATGTATCACAAGTCTGCTAAACATTTCTGCAAATTATGAACCTATTGTGGTAACACACCTGGTCTGTCTGTACTTACAACTGTACAGTTTGGGTCCTCACTGGATTTACCTGTAGTGTACAATGTTAGGGAAATATCAGTAAGACAGTAAACTGCAGTTCCATGACAGGAGTCTGAGGCAATATTAGATAGTGGTCATAGTAACACTGTGGGGATGCTCACCTGACATTCCTTGGTGTTATCCACAAGTAGCTGGACCTATGAATATTAATGCAGATGGTATTATACATGTTGGTTGCACTGTTGTCTGTACTGCAGTTGTATGAGTACATGTCATTGCACTTATATTCATCATCATCACATTGTGTGCACAATTCAATTCTTCTGCTGCTGTAAATCTAAAATGACAATACATGAAAATGCATGCAACAGTATTATGCAATGAGTTACTCTAGAGTCACCCATGTTATGCAAAGTAAGATGTACAGGTTTGGCCTTGAACTCCTATTTCTATCCCACCCCCTGGTGTGCATTGCTCCCTACTCACAGTATGCAGGGAGGGAAAAAAACATTGTGATCTCATCAGAGGGTCAGTGGTGGACCACTACTAGTGGCATCACTTGATCTCTTATACTGTCATAACCTGTTGGCTGCATGGAGGATCATGTCAGAGGTAGTATTCCTCAAAATAGAAATGGTAGCAGGTGCCAATTTACCTTATCAGCTAGCTATGACTTAGGTATAACTGCAAGTAAGAGCACCTATAGTGCATCCATCTTTAAGCACCATTTGTTCCATACATAACTAATACGGTTAATTAATATTCCAGATTTTGGAATCCCATTTGTGCATATCCATGTAAGTTCTCAAAATTTAGTGCATTAACCAATAGCTTGGCCTAATGGGAAGGTGCTCTGCACAAGTACCTAATAGGTATTGATAAATAGTACCATATGTAGCATATGCCCGTTATCTTCCAGTGATCTGACAGCATGATGTAAGTGCCACTTTTGATATTGATTTTGATACCTTTAAAGATCAGATCATTGCTACCTGTGAACTGAGTGGAACCTCAGTGAGCTTTTTCCAATTTTACTACATTTTCCATTGGAGTATTGACATTCTCAAGATGGCTACTTCCAGGAGGCTATGACATGCCCAGGCATCCAATTACACCAAGGAGAATACCGCATAGATGCTGACTGTATACACTGGAGTGGAACTTAGAATGAAAGCCAAGTTAAGGAACTTTGCGACGATTGACCTTTGGAACCAGGTTATGAGGGAACACTGACGAGATGCGGGGATCTACCGGACTGAAGTGTAGGTTTGCCATCGCCATGATGACCTGGATCAGATGGATGAAGAGAAGCTTTACAGGAGGGTTGCCTGGGTGTGGAGACAGGCAGTGGATCCCACACTAAATGTCACAATCCTATGTATACCTGAGCATTAATATGAAATTTAGCTGTATCTGTGTCTCAACTATATCATATGGCTTTTAAAACCATTCTGACAATAAATAAGCTAATCTGGATAATTAAGAAGCCATGGTGATTGCTCTGCATAAAAGTATGGGTTCTATTTTCATGCTTTTACTTTATTTACTAATGTTTATAATAGACATAAATTCTAAACTTTGTAGATTTACATCTGTTTTACAAAATATAAAGACATAATTTCACACATCCAATATAGTCATGTATCACTGATGCCTATAGTGCCTAGGCCACTGATGACTATGACTATGATCACTGATGACTATGCATTTTGTAGTTATCTATTATACTACAACAGTGTTACCTGCTGTAACTATGTATGTCTGAATAGCAGCTCATAAATAACTTCTTTACTTTATTCCTCCTTATAAAGTGAATATTCTTACTACAGTCCCATTTGTTTAAGCCAAGAGGAATGACTGTCCAGTTGATTACATATATGTTTTCAGTTATGTGCTGATAGCTGTTATTTCTTAGATTATAATGGCCAATAAGTGTTGGAAGTTTTAGTATTCACACATTATCTACAGGAATATGGATAAATACTGCAGTACCTGCTTGTTAAGAAGAAACATATGCTGCATTTTAGCTTAGCCTGTAAAGAAACCAACAAGCATGCTTATATTTTGGAGTGCTGTGGGTTCAAATCCACATAGGGGACACATATTATATTGTTATCTTGGTTTATTTCACACATGGTCAAATATTCGTCTCTATGTAACTTACTGATATTATTTTTTTGTGCATGGTTATGAATAAATTGGCTATTTGTTGAATTCCTATGACTATCTTCATAATGTTAACAGCAACTATTTTAGTAAAGGGTTAGATATACAGCATGGAATGGACTGTTATAGTTTTGACACATTTGTTTGTGGAATGTGGTATTGCAAAAGTGCTATCAAGTGTGATATTTGTCATTCATTATTGAATTCATTTCACCAGCCAACTCAACTTTATCTTTTGAGGTCATCAGATGATCAGAGTTGCAGGTGAAATGCAGAACAGGGAGATACAGTGATGCAGTCATTTGCTTTGTGATGTGCACTTTGCCAAGGAATATCTTTAAATGTAGTACTTCCACATACTTTAGTGTGTCTCTGATGTTCAGCACCTTTTATGTCTTTGTTAACAGAGGCTATGTCATACATGGCACTGTTCTACTGTCTGAGGGATTATGGTTTTCCATTGCTGTTACTGGTTGTGACCATGGTGCTGACATAAATTAATTCTTTCTAATTATTTATCTACATGCCTGACACTTGTTCATACTTTGAAATGCTAACCCATGATCCATATTAATAACCCATCCCCATCTAAGTGACGTCATAACCCCAAGTCTTTTAATTTCATTCACCACACACCCTCCCAGGCAAGATGGATTAGTTGGGCAGGTAGATGTCAGCGTTTGTGAGTAGATGATTGGTAGAGTTACAGGTTTGAATCTCATGTTCTCCAGTCTGTGTTCAACTTTGTTCAGAGATATAAAAACCTGTGTATAACACTGCAAAATGTGCATAGTGATTGCCTGATGTTCTTCAGAAGCAGAATTTTTAGAACCTGATCTGAGAAATGTATATCCCTATTATTTGAAGACTACATCATTCATAGTTGTTGTTTTCTTTTTTCAGGCAATGAGAACAGGACCCATAATCGTGCCTGTGCATCGACAGGATACACAATCTTGAGGAGCAGTGGAGGGATAGAAGTATTGTTTTGTTAAATAAAATGCATCTGATCCATGTTATAGACCTGTATTTTTTACATTACCATGTATATTGCTTAGAATGCCTGCATTTCCATCATTCATCAGGATGGTAAGTGCAGTAATCATGCTATACCTGTGCTTAAAAGTTTGATTAAAATACACGTATGTTGACCTATCATTTAGCATCAAGCCATATATGATATTTTTTTTAAATGTAGGCTACACCCTAAGTGACAGTCAGCTTTGTGCATCTGCCACATATATTTTGAGGTGCATGTTTTATTTACAAGTCTGCAGTACATTGATTGCTGCTTATAATGCATGTATTGTCACACTTGTATGTGTGGATGTGTCTCCCAGTGACCAATCTGTTGTGAATAGCATGCCTATTCACAGACTGAATAGGTGCCTGCTGTGTCAGTGCTCACAGTGTTGTTTGCAGACTGTGTGGAATGCCTTTCAGGTCAGTATTGGTATTGCATCTGCCTACAACACCTTGGGTGTTTTTGTTTCAATATACTTATATCCTGTGTTTGTGGATACTTGTGCAAATAGGTATTTCTTTGCAACATTTCATATTCAGCAAGCATTGTCAGGATGTTTGCATTTTGCAAGCTGCTGATTACTATTAGTTGTAGGTAGAGCATGCATACAGTTGTACTGTTTGTACAATATAAATACTACATTCTCATGTGTCACAGGCTGTGACTTTGTTTACCACTGAACATTACAACTATTGGTTACTGTTGTATTCCTTATATTGATATGGGGTCAGGTAATTACCATGCTGCCTGGCTCAGATGTTTGTTATATGGCTTGCTAGTTTCCATAATATTATCATCTCACTTTGCTTTCATTTAACATTGTCACCTGGTGGCTGTTCATATGACTCATTACATGCAGAGACTACAATTTACATTCGCACATGGGCATAACTACTCAGGAAACACATGCAATAGAAAAAACAATGGAAATAATGATATGCTGTCTGACACCCAGCTGGAGAGTTTACTGATGCAGTCAACATTATTAAACAGTGCAGGCCTCAATTATAATGTTATCTTGATGCTTACAAGCTTTTATTTTATCAAATTTCAGTTATGTTAATGTGGCATGAGGCAGTATTGGGCATGATTCCATTCAAACTTTAGGATATGTTACATGTGTTTGCTTTGCATATGCTTGACATGCTTCATGCTGGCCAATAAGGAAATGTTTAGGTGATGTCATGATTTCCACTGGTAAGCTGTGTTATACATGCCATTGCACAGCCTTGATTGAACTGCTCACATTTTCGATGGATACATTCTGCTTGACATGTTCTGTTATTGGACATGTCCAAAACTATAGATAAAGTGACATAGGAAAGGTGTTGTGTACATTAGGAGCCATTCACTAGCAGCAATTGTGCTGACTATAATTCTGCTAATTGATAATGTTTGCACAATTTCAAATTGAGCTATGTTTTAAATAAGAACTTCAGTATATGCTACTATACCTTCAGTCTCATATTTACATTTGCAGAACTCACAAGTGGATGGGATCATACATCTCAACTGTACAGATTTTTGCATAATGTCCAGATTTCTGCCTCACATTTTTGGTCTTTTTCTCATAAAATTATGTTTTTTTGGCAGCTCACTGGCAAATGATTGAGGGTTGAAGTCAAAAAATAATGACAGACATTTGAGTTTCAGACGTCATACCCTTCGAAGAATTCATGCTAATGCAAAACCTGCTTTTCTGTCAACTTTCTGAGTTTGTAAGAGCAATATATAAAAAGTGTCCCTATTTTTGGGCTTTTGTCCCCCCATTATTTATGGCTTTGTCCAGATTTCTTGCTCTAAGAGGTTGAGAGGTATGGATGGGATGTTAATTAATGTATGCTAGATTTAAGATATGCATATCAGTTTCATTATAAGGTCAGCTATGGTCTTCTTGGGAATGTACAGCATGATATACATTTGCTTTTCATTGTTATAGTTTTGACTACTGACATGCATCACATATGGTGGTACAGTGGACTATGGTCATAGCAAATTTTAACATTTCAGAAAAACTGTTTTCTGCCTGTTCATTGTGTCACAGTGGTATGTTATGCAGACAGGTATTATCAGGTGTGCTTATCTAATTTCTGTCATATTTTGCAATTCAGCTTGACAGAGGATGGGACCCATGGATGATCTCCAATCAGACATAGATGATGAGTGCATGCAAGGCCACTACAGGAGTCCTCAGATGATGATGACAATGATGATGGATAGGAAGCTGGACCAGCACCTGCATAAGTCATCATGTCTACTGCACCCTAAAGGAGATGACACTAGTACCAACAGAGACATAATTATTTAGAGGAAATCCAGGAAATTGTGACTGATATGTTTCAAACACAGATGAGGGTCATGATGGGGAATTATTTCCAGGGCATGGCACCAGCTATGCATGACTCATTCAGGGAGATACCAGGGAGATAATTTGTAAGGCTCATCCCCATTAGGTCAGTCCCTCAGTTCCATATGTATTGTCTGTGTCTTCCAATTATGTTGTGCTGCTATAGAATTGATTGGACTGTATAGGCATTTGTATGCATGCATACCATGTAGCTGCAACACTTATGTATTACATGTACAAACATACCATGTATATATCATCATGAGACATTTAATTATGTTTCAATGTGTGCATGGCACACCTTAACACATTACACTTTCCTCCCATATTCAGGTGTCCATGCATTGTAGCAGTTAGCCAGCAGCTAGTGCTGCATCAATTACCCTGTAAACATATGTTTTACTGAAAGAAACTGACAGACAACAGATGTTGTCCATAGTCCAGCACTACCAGTGTGGTGTGGTTAGGATTTATGTATTGCCATATCATATATGTTCAACAGAAAGCCATATCATTTTCCATGTGTTTTGAATGACAGTTGTCATGCTGTACCACTGTCATGATATGTTGTTGTGTGCCATGTGTTGGCAATACTGATGCCATGTGGGGTCATAAACAGGTATGCCATTCCTATGGGCAGTCCTCCTTTTATGACTGCATCAAACACCAATTTAAGACTAATGTATACACCATTGTAAGGATAATTTACTCAGTAACAGTACATTATACTGTGTTTGCTCTATGTTACATTTCCACATCCATTCTTAATTCACATAACTTCATACCTTTTGGCAGTACTTGTACACATTAACTAATGATTGTATATGTCTCTGCACATAGTTCAATTCATACTGAAACACCATGGTACCTCTGACATGTGAACATTCACTGACTTATCTATCATTGGTGAGCTGTGATGGTGCTCACAGGAGTGTCCCTGCCCAGTAATGAGCAGGGTGCGTGACATACACCTGTGGTTGTTTGTTGACATGACAGGACATGTGTATGTGATTGGAATTCTTAGCCTGCTTTCCTATGTCTGTGATTTTACATGACTGCACATTGCTATGTATGTGTGATTTATACATGCCCATTTTGGTTGACATCAGCAATGCAGTTTGCTCATGTGACATACATTTGCCATTTGCATAAATGTATTTTAGGTAGACTTCAACAGCACTCTGTGTGCTGTACACATGCATTTGCAATGTGTAACCTTACCTTGTTGTCATGCTTTATTACTGTCTTCCCTGATGTGAGCCCAGGTTATCCACCTTCATCTTTACATAGTATATTTTCCAGATATGTTTGCCTTTGTTGTAATTATTGATCATTGTCATGTACTACATTGTTGCCATGGTGAACATGTGCCAAATGTATGGCCATGTTGAGGCTGCACACAAGTCGCTGGTACTGCTTGCAGTACATCCTTGTTCTTATTATACTTGTGTGTTAAACAGTGTACATTGTTGAATTTCATGTGCACAGCCTGATAGTTTTTTTAAGCTGTAGTGTTACATTTTTGCAAATATTCTTACATGTCATTGGTGTGTGTGTGTGTGTGTGTGTGTGTGTGTGTGTGTGTGTGTGTGTGTGTGTGTGTATGTATATTGACCTTATTTTCATATATATTCCACTTAGGCCACCAACAGTCATACATATATGCCTAAACCTGTGTGTTGCCTATACCATGTTAAAGGCAATACCTGTGGGTTGCATTTGACATGGCATATTACATATGACATCCGCAGTTGTGCAGCAGTTAGCATTGTCACCTCACAGCAAGAGGTTCTCCAGTTCGATTCTTGGAGGGAACACCTTCTGTGTGGAGTCTGCATGTGCTCCCTGTGGCTGAGTGAGTTTTAAAGACATGCAGGTAGGTGCATGTGTATATGTATATGCCTCCTGTGAAGGTAGGGCACCGGGCTGGCAACTCAACACCAAAAAGATACCACTGCCAATCAGTCTGCAGACCGGTGATCTGCTGTGGTGACCCCTAATTAGGAAAAGCCAAAAGACATTGCTATGTGTATTACATATATGCATTCCATTACACATTTGTTTGGGTTGTGTATACTTACTTATGTAGCTAGCAGTCATTTTCCTGCAGTACTGCTGTTTGACACTGTGCTTGGTTGTTTGCCTTTCACATGCATGGTTAGAGGTTCAATTTTGTCTTCTGCTGGAGTTATCTAGCATTCTAAGATCTGCATTTGCTCATCTGTGATGTTGCTTGGCTTACACTTGCACTGCTGACAAAGTGCATGGATATGTGTTTATTTATCCAATGTGTTCTATGATCCTTATTTATTACCCTACAACACAAACCTACCATTGATTATACACATCCAGGTATGACTGACAGAAAGTTTCCAACATGTCATAACTTGGTAGTGCATAGGTAGATATGTTTTTCTGCATTTCATCATGGCTGGCATGCATCCCCACCCAGTTTGACAACTTTCCATTGCCTGTGTTGTGCAGTGTGCCATATTTGTAACTTACCTGTCCTTACTATTGTTTTTCATCCTTTGTCTGTCATGTGTTGTTTGTTCTATGGGCATATCTGCTGTGATGGCCTTCTCCTCCTCTTTCCCCTATCTGTACCTTTCATTCTATTCTTAAAAAAATGGGTCTGATTCCCACCAAAAATGTTACTACCCATGCCCCTCTAACTTTCCATCTGAATTTCCTATTCCAACATCCCTCTTGTGTGTCCTTCTTCCTCACCCATACTCCACATCACTTTCCTTGTGTGCGTCCATTACCTGTGTTTCCAAGAAAATCCCGCACCCATTGTTAGCTAATATTAGTGTAACTATGTGACTGTGATTGCTGTTCTCCTTTATTCATTTTTTTATTAGAAAATTTATAGATTCGATCAGAATCCTATAAGTGATAGCTAGCATATTCTCATAGTAACGGACTTAGGGTGATACTCCATAGTTGTCCTTAAGCTTACTGGAGAGATTCTGTTACAGATATGTATTTAAGACTGTCAGGATGCTTGAACTGTGAAATTATTTCAGTAACTTTAATAATGTACATCATGCTTTGACAGAGATTTTTCATTACTTACAGTTTACCTGTGGGTAATGTACAGTGCGCCATTACTACTAAGACACTTTGTTGTACACTGAGGTATTTGGAGTTTACTGTGGCACATTTACATATTGTTATCCACAACTTTACTGCTGATATCAGTGTAATAGACCAGATTCTGTGAACTTTACAGAATCCAGCCCCTTGTTTTCTGTCAGCTTAAGTCACAACATTTTTCCTTCCTTTGTTTATTATTTCTGCATATGTAAAAGTTTTCTTAATGCAGACAAAACACGCAGAAGCAGAGATATGCTTTTAAAACCTGCTATTCTACCCACTAAGCATTACCCCAAGCTGCTGTCAGAACCTTCTGGTAATCCACCTTTTTTCTGATTTATCTGGCAACACCTCCTCTGTTACCTCTCCTTGTATGTGATCCACCATAGTAGTCCTAATTCCTTCCTTCTTTCCTTATCAGCATTTTGGTCATCTCAATCCATCATCGCCATCAACACAGGAGTTTCCATACCTCCTTCCTCTAACTCAGTAACAACAATCTCCTCTCTTACAGAATTTTTTAATGATGCTTCATTTTTCTGTAACACCTCACTCTCAGCCTGCCTTCTCCTTTTCTACTCCAGCTTGAAAAAATATTGACCTCAGCAGCATCCCTCTGGTGCTAAGTAGTGGCCAGTGAGAGTAGGGAAGTTCCTTGGTGCCGTGGCCAAATTTCCTCTGGTTAATACAAATACCACATTGCATTTATTCTGAAAAAAGACTCTGCTCTCATAGTGGGATTATTGTGGTCAACAAAGAGTAAGTAAATAGATAAGCAAATAAATAAATGTGCTAACTGATTAATCCATACTTTATTTTCCTCTCTTTACTTACTCTGTTTCTATCCTCGCAGCTTTTACTCCATCATTCTACCTTTGTAATCACTTTTGTAGGCTACTTGGTCACCTCCTCCAACAACAGATCCAATGAATATATTGGAATTTCTTATGTAAAATATATGAACTGTCTTGTTCTTACTGGTTTAGAGTACAGATTTCATGAAGCTTAGTGAAGACACAAGTCATAAAACAGTTTCCTTAATCCTTGTATACGGCATTTCATGAGTCAGACAAACCCATCCTGCCTTCCATGTATACATTTTTCCTGTTTTATGTTAGTGTTTCCATTGACTTTACTAGGCTATGCTAATTACCTAATTTTTTATCAAATGCGGCTTTAGCCATCTTGCACAGGTTTTTATGAACGGAGTGTTTTTTCTACCCATTTCTTTCTTTCTTGCTCTCTATTTTTTCAGAGTGCCAGTTTATTTGTTGATGCACTTCAGTACTGTAGTAATAGTTATGTTGTGCTTTGTTTTATAGTTAAAGTATATTTTAGTTACTTTAGATGAAAATTAGATTGTTTTGGTGTTAATGGCATTTTCCAATTGCTTAGTTGCTGCCAGTATTACCAGAGGTGTCCCATATCGCTCTGCACTGGGACCAGTTGTTTGTGGACTATTCTTATCACACATAAATAGAGCAAATAGGCTATAGATAACCAAGTATACCAAAGATGAAATTACTTCACCCAAACTCAAGAAACATATTCTGTAGCCCTTCTAATTCTAAAGGGCATGTCAAGTCACTTCATTAAGATACCTTTGCCAGCCCCTGACAATTTACCTTCCAACTTTCTCAAGTCAGCAGCTGAGAGCATAGCTCTTCCCATCTGTATACTAATTAACTGCTCTATGCAAGAATCCTATGTACCCCTCTTCTGGAAAAAGCCTTCATCATTCCCTTACATAAAGGGAGAACAACACTGACATCTCTACCTTTTGCCCAATAGACATCCTGTCCCCTATCTCAAAAATACTTGAAAAGTGTATTCATCTACAACTCTTACCTTACCTTTTCGACAATCATCTCCTTATCCCTACACAACATGGTTTTAGACCAGATCGCAGTACCACCACTGCCCTCCTATCATTCCTTGAGAACATCAACCATGCCTGTGACTCAGGAAACATTGTATCTTCCCTTTTCTTAGACTTATACAAGGCTTTTGACACCATATGCCATACCCCTCTACTGTCTAAGCTCTCTCACCTTAATATTTCCTACCCAACTCTCAACCGGTTTTCTAGTTACCTCTCAAATAGGCAACATACCATTAAATGGAATAACTATCTCTTTCTACAAAGAGACCCCCACCAGCATCCCCCAAGGCTCCATACTAGGCCCTTTACTCTTCAATATCTTCATAAATGAGTTCCATCTTTGCATCCCAAATGCTAAACTCATCCAATACGCTGATGACTATACTATCATTTGCTCTGCCAAATCTCTTCCCACACTCTTGCAAGAAACTCAAGCTGGCTTTAAAAGCACTGAGGACTGGATGCTAAACAATTACCTAGCTATCAATGCATCCAAAATCAAAATCATGCTATTCACACCATCTAAAAACACCGAAATAGACAAAAATTCCTTTTCTGTAATAAGCCGTAGTAAGACTCAAATCGAAATAGTCCCCCATGCCAAGCTTCTAGGAGTTCTTATTGACGAACAACTAAAGTTTGACATTCACCTTCAAACTAACATTAAGAAAACTCAACAGAAACTCGACTTGCTTTGCTGCCACAATCAGTGTCTAACCTCCTCAACAAAACTTACACTCTCTACTACTCCTGTCTCATGTATGGAGTTCTTATCCTTACCAACCTACAAGCCACCCTTAAATCAGAAGTATCATCCTGATACAATAAAATCTCAAAGTTTGCTATAAGCACCAAATCTTCCTCTCACCACTATAATTCCTTACACTCCCTAAACTGGCTGGAGCTTCCCAACTTCCTCTCTTACATTCAACTCTCCACTGTCTGTAAATTAATTTTCAAAACTTCTCAATGCCCATCACTCCTCCACTCTTACTATGCACCTTCCTGACTGATCCCTCAGCTCTAAAAATCAGAACCTACTTGAAGTGTACAAGCCATTGCACACTCCAGGCCAGTTTCTCCTATCTTTTTCCCTTGCACGGAACAAAGTGGAATTCACTTCCTCTCATATTCGAACTACCCAGAACATCTCAAATTTTAAGAACTTACTCCACTCTTATCTCTGTTCTAAATGGGAGTGCTCCTGTTTCCAACTCTCCTAACTTTTATACCATACTTGCATTAATTTGCCATGGCAATATGCCAACACTATAGGCTATCTACCGCACAATAATCTGATTGGTTAGCAGACCAAAAACCTACAACCTTGACATGCCACACAGTCCTGTTATTTTCTGTCTTGTAAAATTGTTTGTAATAACTTCTGCTGATTGTTATCTTCACAATTACTCAGTATTAATATTGATATGATCTATGATGCTATTATTTCTGTATGTTTGTAATAACTTCTGCAGATTGTTAGTTTCATAATTACCTTGTATTAACCTTGATGTGATTTATGCTGCTATTTATTTCTGTATGTATGTACTTGGAGCTTTTCTCTCTGGGCCTCCATTGAAAAAGGGCTCATTCTGGCCCAGTGGACTTTCCCGGTTAACAAAATGCAAATAAAATAAATAAATTAATTAAATACCTCACTGTTTCAACTCTTTATTGAATACCTTACTTTGTTTTGTAGTCTTCAAACTTTGTTTTGTAGTCTTCAAACAAGACACCTGAAAAAACTTGAAAAGGTACGATTCTTTGCTAGAAATAGCACAGGATTAGAAAATGTAAACTCTTCAGTAGCTCTCATTATTTTCCTTGACTTAGAGGTGATCTCTGTCTAGTGTATATAAAGGCAAATTTCTCATCTAGTTCTATTTGAAAGTCAGCCACCCGGATTCAACAAGCAGCCATGCAGGAATAAGTTATTCCTGCACAGCAGGGACCGTTTCTGTTCAGCACAGCAGTGAGCCATGCATATGTATGAAGGCACGCTGCCATGCTCTAAAATAGACAGGGTTCCATGTACAAGTGCAGGGGGTGTGTCTGAGAGCAGAGCTCTCACAATATACATGACCCCTGCACTCCAGAATTGACTTTCGGCAATTTAAAATGAGCAAGAACACTCGTAACACCCCCAACCCATCAGGATAAGAAATCTTGTCAAAGCCATAAGGGACAATTGTCCCTACCAAGACAAAAGTTGATAGAATAACACACTTAGAATAAGAACATAGCGCACACCTCTCAACCCATCAGAGTAAGGAATGTGGACAATGCCAAAAGGGACAATCGTCCCACAAAGCAGAAAGTTGATAGAATAACAGGTTCAGCATTAGCAGGGATATTCTGAAGGGTACAAATAAAAAAATGCAAAATGTAATTTTTTTTATAAATGCAATAAAATTTAAGCATAGCTGCATGGATTGCTTAGCTATGCTTAGTCCAGCTTAAACAGCACAAGAAGTTAAATAGCAAGAGACATCCAACATAAGCAGTACTGCAATAGTGTAGTGGATAGAGTGTACGCTTTGTAAACAGCCCTTCCTAATTCAATCTCCACTGTAACCAATTTGCATTTTACATGTATAAGCATTACATAAACATTTTTGTTTTTATAATTAGCTACTAAATAACATATATTTGATAAGCAGAGTACTGTAGTAGGTCCAGATGTGAGGTGTCAGTTTAATAAAGTTGTGAAACCTCCATATAAACACAAGTGCCCCATACAGTATAGTCACACATGAGTAAATGTAATGAAAGCACATTGGGGTATGCCAGGGACAGTAAACAAATTTATAATATGTAATGAATGATAAATCAATCCCATATAGCAGATAGTCTATAAAATAAAAAATAAGCAATGCTAAGCAGTGCATAGCTCTGCTTACCAGGTGTAAGTATTGTGTAAATATGGCTGCTAAGCAATGAGTAGCTCAGTTAAGTGGATTTGCCCATTGGTAAGCAGGGCTGAGCCTGTCCCTTTAAGCACTGCCAACCTTAGCTAAGCAGGTTGCCCGTAGCTTAGCTTAGCTCAGCATATTCAAAACCATCCAAGCATGGCATAGGGTGGGAAATCGGCTGTATTTAAACCCCGCAGGTGGGAATACAGCTCATAACTGGTTGCAGCTTCCCACTGTAGGCAGTATGGCAGGTGTTGGTAAGGGCATGTGCTTCCGGGTGCATCGCTGGGGCATACAGGAGTCCAAGGTCATGGTAGGACTCCTGGTAAATAACCATGATGAAAGACTGCTACAGGGCCAGTACCAGGGCTCCCAATATTAAGTGGAAGCCTGGGACCATCTTACCTGTGATATCACCAGTGCCACTGGTATCCCTCGGACTGGTGAGCAGGTCCAGCACCACTATGCCAGTTTGAAGTGGAGTAAGAGGGAGCTGTTGGATGAGTGGGTCCAAGAAGCAAGGCAGAGGGGTGATGTCCCAGCATTGTGTAAGTATTCATATCAATAACTGTTTACCAAAGTCCAACCTTTGCATGTGATGGATAGGTATGGCTAAATATTTCTCTATTTCCTTTATAGCTGCAGCTGAATGGGCTGTGAATCAAGAAGCCCATGCCAGTAGGCTGCAAAGGCTGCATCGCGAGGCTGGTGAGTAACAATCCTGTTTGTAGTAGTCATACCTCAACAAATCCGAACTAGGTAAACTGTCCCATAGCTACAACTATATTGCCACTGGATCCACCTATAGAACCCACCACTGCCAGAACCTGAAACAACTAGAGTGGCTAGAACTACCCAGCTTAATTCAATTCCATCAGCTCTTAATAGTGCACTAAATTTTGTACCACCCTGAAGATACCCCCTCACTTATAAATATTATTAAGCCATAAAACAACCTGAGAACTCTATGGTCAGCTAACAGACTACTGGTCCAAACCCACTAAGCTAATAACTCTGCTGGTAAATCCCTGTTTACCGACTTTGTTGGCAAAACCTGGAATTCGTTGCCAAACTATATAACCCTATAATCCTCCAAAAGTCTCTTAAAAAAAAACCTCAAACAGTATCTCAAAGTGAACTGTCTTTGCCCATGTACCAACTCTGATTAAATTATAAACTGAAAGTATAATCTGTAAATATCATAACATGCAACTATGTCACCAAGCTCTATATCCAATCTGATGTCTCTTGCTTTTAATTGTGTCTGTCCATAAGAATTGTGAGTCCCTACTAGGGAACACTACTAAACCATTTTACATAATCACTTTGTTTTATATTTTCTAATGTTATCTAACTTCTTGTAATCTATGTAAGTTTGTCTATTTGGAGATTTTCTACCCAGGCCTCCACTGAAAATGAACATGTATCCAGTCGGACTATCCCAGTAAACAAATGTAAAATAAATAAATAAAATACCAAATAAATATAAAGAAGTAGAATGTCACCTGGCAGCATAAAAAATGTGTATGGATTGTACTGAATAAACCAGACAATATGACAATAATAGTCCCATATTGGTGATATTTCAATAAAACTGTAACTGCCTGACAATAAAGTTCTAAATCCTGGACTGGTTGTGTTTACTCTGGTATTGTATGGCATTTAATGTTGCAGTCTCTGAATAATAATGTTGTGTTGACCACTGTTACCCACACTGTGCTACATAAAAAAATATGTCTAGGAATGTCTGTATAAGATTGTTGTAAGTACAAGGTCTGATTGTACAACCAAGAGAGACTTAGACAGAAAACACTGAAGGAAAACACAGCAGGTTCTAAATAACTCACATGAAACTCAATTTTTTGTATTTTTAGCACACACAGCTATGGTTCAAATCCTGGCAGTGTTAGTAAGCTGTATGCATAATCATACTTCACAACTGTACATATTTTTTGCAGAATGTCCAGTTAATTGGCTCATATTTTTGGCCTGTTCCTCTGTCTCCCTGGAAAATCACTGGGATGATATCAGAATTGTAGTCACTAAATAATGACATACATTTGAGTGTCAGACTTCAAATCCTTCAGAAAATGTATATTAAAACAAATCCTGTCACTCTAGCAACTGTCTAAAAGTTTATAAGAGCAGTATTCAAAATGTGTCCCCATTTGTACCCCCATGTTGTCAAACTTTGTCCAGATGTTGTGCATTAAGAGATTGAGAGGTATGTGCATAATTACAACTAGGAAGCTGGGAATATGTATAGAAACAGGCAGGTAGTGTTAACAAACATTCCCTCCACAGGTCTACCAGGTAAGAGAAGGAGAATTTAGGTATAAAACAGTTGAAGTATACACTGTGTGCAAACATACCACTGCCCAAACCAAGGCCATAAAGTATTGTAATAATACCTGTAGAGTAATGATTAGAGCAATGATCATTAAAGTTGTGAGTACTGCAAGGATATATAAGGTGTTAATTGACATCTCTATCCCCTCCCACCATATCTGCAACAATAATCTAAATACACAAATCAATAGGTATGTTTGCACCAAATCTACAGTTGGGACATATGTCCTATTGTTCAACAAATATTGAAATGTGTTTCTATTAATGTTCCATGTTGAAATACTATTATTGGTGGCCTGTTTCCTTCAATGTAACCTGAATGCTGTTGTAATGGTCACTGTGGTTCCATATATGCATGTGTTCTATTTGCTATGCATCTGTTCCAAATCTGGTGTTTTGGGTTAATGGGAATATCTATGCATGCTGTTATAACTAGTCCTGGATTGTGTTGACTATTACTAACCCACATATGTTCTAAAACTACAACACCATAGCACATTTGGGAAGGCCAGTCCCAGCAGACCCGCCTCTCCCACTTCATCTAGCCATGGCACCTGGCCTTAGCATGTCTGGGACCCACCCTGGGACCTCTTCATCTGCTGGTTCTTTACCACCTTCAGGTGGAACCAACTCAGGGTATGGGGCTTGCCCCCCTGGGACCGGGCGCAAGACAGGATCCTGTCACCCGACGTCAGGTCCAGGGACTGATGTATAGCAAGCCCCAAAGGGAGTTTGGAGCTCTGCTATGACAGCTTGAGGGCTGCATAGCACATTTATAGGGTCAGCCTGCCCCTCCTACTCAGCTACCAGCACAACCACCTTTGGGGCCATGAAGGTGCAGTGGTGACTTCCCATGGGTGGAGACCTCAGTCCCACTGTTTCCATTTGGGGGCTCATGGGATTACAATTTCCAAACACCCCTCTCCATCCAAGGTGTTTACCCCCCATGTGTCATATACTGCCCCATATGCTGTCTTGTCTGTCTTCCTACCCAACCTACCTCCCCAAATATACTTACTATCCTTCCCCAACATCCCACTCTCACCTTAAAAAAAAAGGCCAATCTGTTCCCAAAAAAAAAAAAAAATCACCCCATACATAGCTGTCCATTTTTGCACATGTGTCCACTGGATACATGTAATCTGGTCTAATTGGCTTTACAACACATTATTGTTGTCCTCACCCCTCTCTAAGGGGTTTGAGTGTTCAAATATACCTTCAAATTCAGTATATATGCACAGCTGTTGCTGTAGAAGACATGGACAGCTATGGACCTTCCCTACACCCATCCTGCACATCCCTAGCTACTTTCCCTATTATCTTTCCCTCTTTGTGCCCCTTTTTCACCACTTTCCTATCATCACTTTTTTTTTCTTCTTTTAAAGAAATTAGCATGGGGGTAAGCGAGAATAAGTACTTTTAAGCAGTAGTAAGCAGGTTTAAACCTGTTTGCATGGCGCTTAATCTGTGTAGGCATTGCTTAGCACCATGCAAGCAGGTTTAAGCCTGTTTGCATGGCGCTAAGCAATGCCTACACAGATTAAGCACTTTTCAGGCTAACTGTCTATAAGCATATTTAACCAGAAGTTAGCATTGCGTACCACTGTGCAAACCCGCTTACAGCTGCTTAAAAGTGCCTTAATCACTCTGTATCCAACAGACCTTGTTCTGCCCAGCAACAAAATAATCAGCCTTTGCAAGTCTCGAACCCAGGACCCTGTACACCATAGGCACAGGAACTTACCACTAAGCCATGTGAGCTGTAGACGTGTGATTTTTTTCTCAAACAAATGATGCAGCACAGTCATTCAACAGTAGGGAAAATGTATATATATATATATATATATATATATATATATATATATATATATATATAGACATACAGCTCTCTCTCTCTCTCTCTCTCTCTCTATATATATATATATATATATATATATATATATATATACATGTGTATATATATATATATATATATATATATATATATAGAGAGAGAGAGAGAGAGAGAGTATATGTAGAGGGTGCACAGCATATCAAACAGCCATTATTCCTATAGTTGCTACCTTTTCAAATGACCAGTGTCTGATTCTTTCCTACAAATGAGAATTATTGCATGAAACATATACCCACACACAATCCAAAGGACATGACACCACACTCAGTTTGCATACATATAAATGTTTATTTGTGTACTATTTCAGTTGTTTATGCCATTTCATATAGCATTTAGGTGTTTGAAATACATAATAACTGATTAATGCAACGCTCAAAGAAAACATATGATACAGTAATCTACAAAACATAACATACTTTGATGGCTAGGCTAAAGCCTTCAAATAGCATAACAGTGAAAATCACACTTGCCTTGAACATGAGAATCAATCAACACTTAATTACAGGTGTAGTTCAACAGCCTCCAATTACACTCTGCACTCAATCCCCTAGGGGGAAAAGTATCAGTTGTCACAATGTAAATATATCCATTACATAACAATGCTTAACTTAAAATGTCACTATCACACTGACAAACAGAACTGTGTGCAAAACAGTAAGCTGTAGCCCACCACTGTTCCCATGGTGAAACATATGAAAATGTACAGCCACATACCTTAGTGTTTCCTATTACTGATATCCCTTACATGTTGTAACAGCCTAGGTTAAAAACATTTACTACCCCTCCCCCATAAAATGTCTTACAAGGGCATATAACAGTGTTCTCTATATACTGACCTCCAAACTGTACAGGGTCACACATGTTTTGTCCAGCTGGAGCCCTCATATATATGGACCCTACCCCACAACTTGTGTGGGAGTCCACAACATCACTGGAATGATAGCAGGAATGTCAGCACTAAATAATGATAGACCATTAACTATCAACCTCTTACTACATGACATGTGGACAAAGCCTGGTATATAGGTGGAGGACAGAGGCTGAAACACATGGCCATATTTGAAATATTGCTGTTATATACTGTGAAAGTTTCTGGTGTTACAGGATTGGTTGCAACATAACCTTACTCAGCAATATGAACTCAGATACACAAATGGATGTTGCCATGTACTGAAAGCAATCAACAGAGAGAATGCTGCTGATATGTCAGGGACAAGACCTGTGTGGGGAACAGACAAAACATAACAGCCAATCCTCTGGCCATCATGTGGATAGGCCCACAATTGAAAGCTATGCAGACAGACTGCATTCCATGCAAAACTAGCATGTACACACAGACCCTGTAAAACTATCAGTATTCAATGCATATAACAGCAATACTCACACACTGTCCATAGGTCTGAAACCTTATACAAACATGTAGTTGGCCTGTGTCCACAAGTCCTGTTGTAAGAGGTATAGCTACCTGCTGTCTGTAACACCACTGCCCACACACAGGAAGGATGTCTGCCATACAGGAAAGGTAAAGGGACAGCGCCCACACTGTCACTGCATACAACAAAATAAAATGTGTACTGCTACTGATTGTTGCATTGCCATGACACTGATATGGGTACTACAGTAGGCGTGCTTATCATGTAGTAATCAGAGAAGTGTACAACTGTGTTATGACCCACTGTCCATGCCTACCACTAACAGCTATATCAACACCCATATACAATGGACATCAAAGTGTACACACCCCTGTTGGAATGCCAGATCTGTGTGCTGTATGCTAATAAGACCACAGGAAGTCATGTCAAAATGTTTCTCACCTCATATGTGACCCATAACCTGTAAAATCCTATTTAAGAAGAAACAAAGCTGTTTCATGGAAGGTGAGCAACTGTTGCCATGTGAAGATGTGATATGACATTAGAGTACAAACCAATGCAAATGGATGCTGTAATCATCTCAGCAGGTGTTTACACAACATACCACTGCAAGGGTGTGCACACACATTCAACTGGCTTACTGTACTGAGTATTACTTCCCAAATAGTGGAGGGACAGGTTCATAACCCTAAGACTGTCCATGCTATGGAATAGACTTCCCATACATGTCAAGCAGAGCACCTCACTGGTCCTCTTCTAGTGAAATCTTGATGAGTGGATGAGAAATAGAAAATTCACCACAGGGATCACTCCAGTGGCTTTACTCGACAGAGACACTGGGAACTAAGACTGGGTGGCACGATGCCAGGGTAATCCTGTGGACTAGGCTTGTATAGGCTACAGGGCCATTATCCTAGTACACACCTATGAACCTATATGTTTCCACAGGACAGGTTGTTATGTTCCCTATTGAACTGAGCAGGCTATAGGACACATCACAGGTAGGGATTGTGTTGACATGTGCTTTTGTGGGGTCATGTTTCAATTGCGCAAGTACCATGCATTGTAACAGGGATGTGTACACTTCATATCTACTGTAGCTATATGGAATCAGCAGTACCTTACCTGTACAACCATCTTCCACCAACGATTGAGTAATCCCCCTTGGTGGACACCACCAAGACACAAAGCACATAATAGGTTGCTATAGTGGCTGTACAGGGACACATAGGTGCAGACCACAACTTGGAAGCAAGTGTACCTCTATCTGAGCAAGCATGTATGTTCACAGGTGACCTCCTGTAAGGCTGACTATGACTAGAAATCAGACATATGCAAACCACCAAGGCCAGTTGCAACCATGTCTACACATATGTAACGCAGTCTCAGAGCCAGTAACACAAGTCAATCTATTCTGGGGGTAAAGCACACCTCATACACACATGTCGTGAATACAGGCAATCTACATCAGACAGGATAGGTGGGAAAAGTGGCACCCTACCTGCAACAGTAGTTCAGGGGGATATGCACATCACCCACACTCCTGCCCACATCAGTGGTGAGCATGGACATAATGCTGACTGATGGCAGCAACAGCAAGTCTCCATGGGGCATGAGAACATCACAGCTTGCCTCCTACATTAACACAGGCATGTGCTCACAGTCCCATCACACACTACAGTCAAACACACTCATGCCACTATTCACACACCATCCACATGGAAGATGGCCACTGTCATCCCTCTACGCAGAAATGAATGGTGTGTAGTGGATTATGCCATTGTGTCCAACATTGGGGGAACTGGACAGGTCAGGACCAGGAGTGTAATGCAAGATGTACAATCCATGATAGCTTACAGTGTTATGGTACAGTCTGGATTATTTGCAAGTAATACCCACTGTTGGTGTGCATGTGGACAACTGTATGAGGTTCTCTGTCCTTTTTTCCTGTTTATGTCTTCCAGGTACAATGTCTTGGGAATGCCTGCCCACATACAGACCCCTGGAAAATTATGTTATAATCCAGTTCCTCATAGTCCATCATGCCATCCTCTTTGGGCACAGGGCCCAGGATCTGCAGGAGAGGACCACCCTGTGGAATGAGCTTGTCCACAGGGTAAACGATGCCGGCCTGCACAACTGCAATTGTGAGTAGGTGCGGCATCACTGCATGGATCTGATTTGCCACACCCATCAGTGTGCCACTGGAGTTAGGAGGGACCAGCTAAACACAGGTGGGGGTCATGCCATCCAGCCCCCACTGACACATGCTGAGGAACTCCTTACCAGCCTTGAGGCACCCACCTGCCAGCCAAGCCAGCAAGCTGAAGACAGCATTGTGGAGGTAGGTGCCACCCACACAATGGATGAGGAGCATGCAGATAAGGCCCCAGAGCACATTAGTAGACCGCTGTTGCTTATCCATTTTCATCTGTAAAGTATCAACATGCATATGCCAGATAAGATAGTCTGTTGCTGCAGTGTAGTAATGAACAGATGTGCATAATCTCTAGTATTGTGGGTTTGTACTGTTGATGTAATGAAATGCTGCTCCCACCCTGTACCAATGCTACAGGTGTGGCTACTGACATTACATCTCTGGCACAGCTATTTAGGTCCCTGTGGTATACAACTGAGGCAGCAGCCTGTAGCTGGTGAGTTTGGAGTTGTTTTGTTCAGGTTTGCCAATACACCATGTTATGGCCATACTATTTGCCATGCACACCTTTAACACACCTACCCATAATGCATGCTATACATGTTCACTTATAGTTGCTGTTAACTGCACTGCATCATAGTGGTCACCATGGTGGCATATCTGAATGGTATGTAAGAGTCCTGCAGTATACCTAACAACCTGTCAGTGCAAGATGTGTGGACAGAGGTGAACATAATGGTGGGACAAATGGCCTACAGTAGGGACATGTCTGAAACATTACCCTTAAACAGTGGCTACAACAGTGTATACACCACTATTACAATGGCAACTGTTCATGATCTAAACAATGGCAAATCACAATACCACATTCCACACCTTTTACAACCTGTAATGTAATCCTAACATGAGCAATTGTGTAATATGGAATCCTATGTCACGACAACAAATATGGGGAATACATACCTTAACATACACTGGAAGCATATGTGTGCACACACTCCAAATAACATATTGTGTTAGCAGTTTGTGAGGTACTGACAGCATTCACTCTTCTTGAGTACACACCTTCCATCAAGTACAGGGCCTCAATGTCACACCAAGTAATGGTCTGCTGTCCAAGAAGTATGTCCATGACATTTGCCCACTCACCTGCAACAAAGGCAGCCGTGGCTTTCACACATCTTACAAACCATGAATGGTTCCATATCTGAAAGGTCACACTCAGGAGTGGGAAAAGTAGCCTTACCTCACCATTGCATATACCAATACAGTGCAGACAGTCATGTATATGTGTATGAAGTATGGAACAACATTAATGAAGAAAATAACCAGATGCCCATCCAAAACAGATGACAATACATGTTGCAAACTGGTCATGGAGGCTGCCCAGAAACATGGAGCAACACTGAGGGACTTGCAGGAATGTCTAGCAAGTACTGCCTGTGCAGTACCTGTGTCAGCAATCACCAGGAATCTGCATAAGTGTGGCCTATGGGTTAGGGTAATCAGACGAAAGAGTTGTTCCACAGGCAACATCATCCAGGGCTCTCTACAGATAGCATATGCATAACATCAAGTCTCCCAAAGGCATGTGTTGCAATGTGTAATGGTGTCATGAGACCAAAGCTGAAACCTACAGACAGTATTCATAAAGATACATGTGGTGTGCAAGCAACACTTCACTCCACCTCAGGGCTACCATCATCATTTTTACCTTGCTGGTGCCAGTGTTCCCCTTTAGGTTTGCTATTCATTAGCAGGAACTAGGTCACTAGACATGGTGTTCATAATTTGTAACACTGGAAAATAACACTCATGTGTGGCCCATAGTTGTCAAGCATCTGCAATAAGGCTGAGGATGGGGAGGGTTGAGATCCTGAAGCACAACAGTGAACTGAAGTATACATCCAAAGCTCACTACGAATGGCTGTATCTGAACACAGTAAAGGTCATGAATTGTGTCAGACATAACCCTGACTCCACAGCAATTGTGAAGCCACTGTGTGACCTCCAAGAGCTGTGCACATGAGCTGACTTTGCAATCCGGCAGTGTTGGGGGACATTTGTAGGGCTGGAGTGACCAAATAATGGCAAGTGAAGATGGACCATGCTAGTATACCCCTTCCAAAAATAGTGACTGCTGTAGTTCACTTAACAGGTGCTGCAACAAACCATTGTTTTAAGGGTGTGCACACTTATGCAACTCACATATTGTATGCATCTCATCCACCATCTGCACGACTAATGCATTTTTTGATACTGCATTGGATTGCACAGGTCATATGTCACTTATCAGGTGCGTGTAATGTTAACATATGCAGTATTGTGGCCCCATTGCATACCGTGGAAGAGGCTGGCATGTCAACAAGGGTGTGTACACACCTCATATCCACATTAAGCTTTGAAAGTTGTCAGTGTAATCAAATTTTATTGCTCATACATGCACTGCTGATGATGAGATCTGCAAATCAGAGGTCAGGCATTAACTATTGACATCAGTCCACATATCATCCCAGGTATGTGTCAGACAAACACATAGGGGCTGTGAGCAACAGAGCAAGCATAACTGCCACATATATACACATTCAGCAATGGTGTGTACACTCGTGAGGTATGGTGCACAGTACATGCCAGTGTGCTGTACAGGTGCACAGCAATACTGTGTACATGGGTGCAGTGTTGTCTGGGGGGAAGGGCATCACATACTAACATAACTCATGCATCAAATAGATGTATAATGTTGATAACAAGGACTGAGTATGGCTGCAGTGCATGCTGTTGAGTGCCATATGTCATGCATGTTGACTGTTGGGTAATGAGAGGTCTGTGTAATATCTTTGTGCCACCTCACCTGTAAGTGTGTGTGTGTGTGTGTGTGTGTGTGTGTGTGTGTGTGTGTGTGTGTGTGTGTGTGTGTGTGTGTGTGTGTGTGTAGAGGTAAACCATAATGTACAGGTCTTAAATTACATTTTTTATTTGCCCCTCACAGTTGGCAAGGTGGGTCAGGGTCCCTCCTGCAGGCAAACAGGTGTTAGTGTCCATACAGACTCTGACAATGAAGATAGGCATGGTGAGGCACAGGCAGTGTTGTTAGGGGCTGAAGCTGTGCCATCAGTTGACATCCCACTTTTATCCACCCTATCCCCACACACAGTCTCAGTGCCCATACATACCCCAACACCAGTGGCCATAAATGAGAGACAGTTGGTGGGTGGTGGCATGAGACAGGGCAGTGTGGGGACTATGGCAAGTGTGTCTGTACACAGCAGCCATAGCCAAATGACTGGCAAGGTACCACACAGGCAGATGTACAGGGGTGCTTGTAGGAGGGCTGCTGGCCATCATGCCCCTGGCAGAAGTGCCACATGGACTTGCAACAACTCAGAGCTGTTCCCATAGTGGCAGTACCAGCAACAGCACTGCAAGAGGGGTGCTGTCCACACAGTGCAGCAGGTCACATACACGTGGTCCTGGCTGGGCCCAACAGGGAAGTGGATCCAGTGGACAATTGTCATCATCAGGGGAGAGTAACATATCTGGGCTTCTGCCTGGTAGTGCCTGTGAAATCCCTGGCAGGCCCAGTTCCCATGTCCGTGGCCAGAGACAGTGAACTGTACACCCTGCCATGTACGGTGTGCAGCTGTCCAACAAACCCCCGTATAGGGCATCCACAATGCAAACGTGTGCATACATACACACACACTTCACCAACACTTCTAGGGCACCTCCATAGCTACACACACCACATCTGCACATCCCATTTAATAAAGAACCCCCTAACCCACACACATGATGTCAACCAAATGGCTAAGCCTAGGCCTCTGGCAAACCCGCAACATACCCTGTGCATATGTTGATACGTGTGCCACATCCCTGTCATCCATACCATCAATTCAGGGACATGCTGATATGGTTCTGATGCACAGGGTGACTGTCCTAAGGTTTAGCAATGTAATACTATTTAATGTGTTTTCAGCTGGAATGATTAATTCTTACATGTCAGGGTGTGTAGCTGTCCAGCCACGATGCATTATAGCTGTTATTAACACTGACTGATTGTGGTCTCCATAATGTATTCTGTTTGTGTTCTAGGTGTCTATGTGTCAGCAGGATGTTGGTCTGCTGTCATCTCCTACAAGGGGTGTAGCACTGTCGTGACACACTGAATGTGTCATATCCCTAGTACAGCTGAACACAGGTAACAGGTCTGTATAACAGTTACTGCATGTGCCACATGGCTGATAGGTCTGAGGGGTGTATACAGGTGAGTGCATGGTGGCTGATGTCAGCAGCTCTTCTACAGTGGACAATTATAAGTGTACTGTGTGGCACACACCAAATGTCCATGAATAACATGCGCACACACACACACACACACACACACACACACACACACACACACACACACACACACACACACACACACACACACACACACACACACACACACACACACACACACACAGGTGTTGGTGTTGATGCAATACACAAAGAATACTGTTCACATGGATGTACTTAATTTTGCAGTGAACTCATTTTGGCCTGTGTAATTCCACCCAGACCAAATTGTCAAAACATCACATCAGGAAATAATCAGTTTGACAGTTTAATGTCATTGACAATGGTACTGGCAGGGTATATGTCCTCTTCCCCAATGTAGTGCAATCCTGGAGTTGGTAGATATAGGTGTGCTGGTGTGGGTGGTACAGCCCTCCACTTTGGAGGGTGTGGGGTGGCGTAGAACCACACATAGTGGGATTAACAACTACTTAACCTGTTAGCATACACTGTACAGTATAACAGCACACTAAGCGGGGGAGATCCACAACAATAACCCCAATGTGGGTGGCTGTGGCCACAACAACCACACCCATGTATATATACCAACTCCTGTATCACTTTACAGCTGTACAGTGGGGAAGAGGACACATACACATTCACTACTAGTTTTTCTTGTATGTATTTCCACAAGATGATTGCTTTGAAATGTTACCTTTAGCCAGTTAGTTCTCAGACAAATTATCTCCTGGGACATATATTTTCTGCAAACTGAAGTAGATCTCTTCACATACACACACACACTTACTTGACAACACTGAGAGTAGAACCCCTACTAAGGTACTTATTGCTTCTAATGTGTTTGGCTTTAATTGCACACACCACAGAGCTTTTAGGGTGGGGTGTGTCCAGAGTTTCCTGTTAAGTGAAGAACATCAACAGGTCTTGTACATTATGGTAATGGGGTATGTACTGGATGTTAATGAACTGTACATAGTATGACATACTGTCATATACACATTGACAAACACATACAGTCATAGGCACATTTGACAGACCTGGGTTTAGCAGTGCTAACTACCTTGTCAGTGAGTCCATTCTGTTACAGAGGTTTTACACACAGCACATACATCATTGGGCTGGATAGTGTAATAATTTACCTGTATGGTTGATGGTGACAGCGGTCCTCATACAGTGGACCTTGGGGACATGTACTGGGGGTGCCATGTTGTAAAGACAGTATACCCGGAACCCACAACCCACATTGGATATTGCACTGAAACCCATGATAATGGTCTGATATACCCACAATCACACATTGACAAAGACTGCAGTACAACCCCTAGTCTATCTAATCAGTGTTACTACAGGGATATGCATTTATTGCACATGCCACAGGGATAGTAGTGTGAGGGCTTGTCATGGCTCTCCTAATGTCAGCAACATCACTATCCCTTATAATGTATGGCAAGGTTTATTGTATTTGGAGAAAGTGGCCTCAGAATGCTGTCTCCTACAAATATGCACACTCACACACATACACTTGCCAAGACTCAGAGGGTAACCCACGCCGATCTACCAATTTGTAGAACAGTATTATGCTGGTACCCCAAGCTCCAGGTAGCCCATAGGGTGAAGATTGCAACAAGGTACATTTAATGTCAATTATAGCAGCAACCATTTTTAAGTATGGCAATGGGGGGTGTAGTGGGTGAGAAGGCCCTTAGGGTATTGTCAACTACAAGTTTACAAATGCACAGACACTGTTATTCTCAGTAATGCACACTGATACATTTGTCAGTACTGGGGTCCATAGGTGCAGGTGTTCCTAGGTGTGTACCAGGCTAATGTCCATGGATAGGTGAGAAGAGTAGGGCATGTGGGTACACTGGTATCATGCCACCTGACATTTGTCAGCAGGCCATCTATCAACCAATGCCACTTGTGTAATCCTCAGGGTGACAGTTAAATTCAACATCCAATCATCTGTTTTTTTCTTGCAGAGGGCCAGTGAGGTGCTCCAATTGACATGTATGCAACATATATTACATAACATGGCCAGTGTCTGGGTTAGAGACCTGTACCCAAGCATGTTCTGTTGACTGTGGTAGTCTGGTTGAGGTATCCATGGCATGCGGTGCATACAGGGTGGTGTGCTGGGCAGACATGTCAGTGTCAATCAATCATAGATTGCATGTAAGCAGCCAAGATGGATACCTGACATCTGTACATCTGTACAGAGGACAGAGGTTCTGCATTAGGATGAAAGTTTTGACAGATACATGTCTGACACTGATAGGTATGCCATTACTACATGACAGAAGCCCTCAATGACATGTCCTACACACATAGCAGTCTACAGTTAATATCCACATATCAGATCAATATCGAATAGGAGATACTTAATAACATACAGCTCACACACCAAGAACATGATAGTCAGGTACTCAGAGTCCAGCTTTGCATGCAGGGGTGTATGATTCCAGTACTACAATCTGCAGTCTACTCCTACTTGGAAAAGCACTGTTAAAAGTAGTAACATAATGATACAATACATGCAAGTGTGACTGCATATAACCTGGGATACTACTCATGTATGAAACACATACAAAGAGAAAAGATTGTTGTACTAGCCATGTATACTCAGGTGTCCCATACATTATACTCACACCCCTTGCTACTGTAATGACAGCACATAGAAGCATGTTATGTACATGGAATTAAATACACTTATTAAAGATGTCATTACCTTGCAATTGTATCAGACTCGAATGTGGTCGCTGGTTACCAGGGCTGAGCTATGCTTAGCAGGTGTATGCATTGCTTAAATGTAAATGCTAAACAGATTTGTGCACTGGTAAGCGAAGCCTACACGGTGTAAGCACCTCTTTGTTTAACTGTACGTTAGCACCGCTTATCATCGGGCAAACCCACTTAAAACTGCTCAAAACTACCTTAACCACTCTGTATCCAACAGTCCTTGTTCTGCCTAGCAACAACATAAACAGCCCTTGCAGGTCTTGAACCAGGACACTGTACACTATAGTCACAGCAGTAAACTACTAAGCCATCGGAGCTGTGAAGATGTGTGTTGTTTTTTCAAATATATCATTCAGTACACATACTGAATAGTAGTGAACAACTGCTTTGACTACTACAATTGTTTAGTACTTGTAAGTGAAAACAATGTTGAATCAGTCATGTTTTTATATCTAAATATACACATATCAGATTAATATGGTGGGATACATCTGGGAAGGTATATACAACACTCATGTTTACACATAAAGATATATATATATATATATATATATATATATATATATATATATATATATATATATACATATATAGATATATGTATACATGTACATACACACATATACATTTATATATGTGTGTATATATATATATATATATATATATATATATATATATAAAACATATGCCCATAACATGTAGTGGAGTCATACCTCAGCACCATAAGTCGCAACCTCTTAGTGCAAGGGAATGTAATGTAAGTATTGCAGGTATAAATGGAGAATGTTGTTACAGTAACAGGGGTGTGTCAATAGACATGTTGTGCAGGAAGTCACTTCTGATACTGACATGGACGCCATCAGTTACTGACAGACATCATAAAATCATCATAGTGAAGTACCACACAAATCACAGTAATGATCCTGTGGAATGCAGCAGAAATATGACCAATAAACGTGGACAGTCTGACACAATTTGGTCAGTTCAGAGGTATACACAGAACTCCTTAGTGCAAGACGTGTGGACCAAGCCTCACAAAGAGGATGTTTACAGTCATGTAAATGGGTATATCACACAAATACTGGAATAGATAAGCTCACACAGGTGATGCATTCACACCCTCCTGTCTGTCTTAACACATATTAACCGGAGCAGCAGAGGTCCCAAACCCACATACTTCCCACAAGTTAGTGACATACATCTTCACAGCATCCCACTGCTTTGTCAGAAATACACAACACATATGTTGGCCAGGCAACAGTACATCTGACAAATATCTGGACATAACATCACACTAGGTAAATACACTGAGCTGCTAGGCATGTCACAAAGCACTGTGTAAACTGCAGGCAGACTGCCACAACACTGACCCAAGTTTCCTATGGGGGAATACACATGTACTTGCAAATATAGCAGGCACTACAGGCATGTAACAGCATGGAGTAACAGACACCAGTGTGAAAGTGCATACCCACAAACAATCTCAACACAGTCACAGTCACATTATAGTAAGCCTAATTAACAGGACAGTATATGGACAGTGTGAACAAAACCATCCTCATATTTTCCACTCACACACTAACCCTACATATGCTGGCCCAATTCGCAGTGTAGTCAGATGCCTGACTGTGGATTGGAACATGCCTCAGTGTGGCCCTACAAACATATACGCTGATAGAGTACCAGAAACTGGAGCAGCATGCAACATCAGATAGAACAGGACCAAGAACACTGACATCTACCCCAGTCTGTACACTGGCCATATAACATATTTACAATACACTGCTACATAACACTGACACTCTGTCAACAATCACCATAAGTACAGATACCTCACTACTGTACAGACTACAACAGAATGCCGAGGTTTTTGTCCTCAAATATAAGTCCTACTATACATAACATGTCTAGCAGTCTGATATATCACTAGCTTGTTATCAGGAATGATGTCAGTAAATAATGATATGCACCTCTTACTGCATGACATATGGACAAAGGGTGACAGACTTGGGGACAGTGGCACAAACACAGGGCCAATATTGACATATTGCTGTGATAAAGTGAGAAAATTCCTGGTGTAACAGGGTTTGTTGTGACATATCACTTCTGAGGGATATGAAGTCAGTAACTCACATGGATGGCACCATGTACTGACTGCAATCATCAGAGTATACTACTGCATATCTAAAGATAGGAAATGTGTGAGTAACACACCACATGTAAGACTCCAAACTCTGGAGAGTCTGCAGATGGCCCTACAGGTGAGGGTTTCCTCAACCACATAACACTGTCACGCCAGACTTTAAATCATGCAGAACAGCCATATCCACACAAACCCTGTTAAACCAACATTACTTCAAATGTAGAACAGCAATACTTACATTCTGTCCCCATGTCTGGAACATCTTCCTCCTGTTTGTTGACCTGTCTCCACAGTGTATGTTGTAAGAGGTATTTCCAACTACCCTCTGTGAGACTGTTTGTCAGGCACCCACATGAAGTCCTGCTCACGTGAAGGAAAAGGGCCAACACCCACATGAAGTGCATAGTTATAGGAGTGTGTTTCCATGCTACTGGATATAGGAATTATACTACAGCTGTTCCATGTGCAATTAGCAAGTGGGGGACTCCAATTCATGCACAGGCCATCAGCTGATCATGAGCATTACCTACTAAAGTCAAGCTGCTGCCTATCAAAAACAGATATACTTTTCCACATCCACCAGAGAGGGAGAGAGTGAGAGAGAGAGAGAGAGAGAGAGACAGAGACAGAGAGACAGAAAGACAGAGAGAAAGTAAGAAAGGAAGGGTCTAAGAGCCAAGCATGTTTGTGTATGATCCGTGGGTGGAGAGTGGTATCTGGGTATTATAATGGTTGCCTATATTGTTTACTAATCCATACTGTCACATAGTAATTGCACATGGCTGTACACATTTATTGCTGTGGATTGTCTACAACAATCTCTACAGTGTTTGAAAACTGTTAGCCTTGTAATGTGGACATTGGGGCATATAGGTCATATAGGACCTCAATATAATGATGGAGCAAAACGCACACTGCAATGGATCATGTCATTACACAATCACCCCAACACCCAGAAAGGATGCTGATGACAAGCACACAAGCACATACTTACTAGTACTAAGTTTCAAACCCCTACCTGACTATGTATTGCTATTATAGTGTTATGCAGTTATTGCGCATGCCACAGAGCATACATGTTGGAGAGCTGTCCAAAGGTATCTTTGAAGGTGAGTGACATCAGTAGCAGTGCTAAAGGAGGGGTAAGGGAAGTGTAGTAAGTGTGAAGGTCCACAAAATCAGATGTCAACAAAGACACACACACACTCTCTCACAGAAACACACACATTATTACAGTTGGTAGGATCAAGATTATAACTCCTTCCTAAGTAGAGTGGCACACTACAGTATTATAAAGTTATTGCAAGCGCCACAGAGCTTATAGGGCTGAAACATGGCCAAAGGGTTATTTCAAGGTAACTGACATCAGTAGGCATGCTAACGTAGGGCAATGGGAGGTGTATTGAGTGTGAATGGCTTCAAAAATCATTCATCTCCACATATGCACACACACACACACACACACACACACACACACACACACACACACACACACACACACACACTTGCCAGTACTGAGATGCATAGGTTCATTGCTTCACAGGTATGTAGTAGGTGAATGGGAATGAAGGCTGTACAAGGCTAGGCCAAGGGAATACCTTGGCATCAGGCCACATGACAATAGTCCACAGTGTGGCTCAGAGGTGTAGTCCCTGGACTGGTCCCCAGGGGTGGGTATTGGATTCACCATCCACTCATCTGGATTACTATTGTAGGTGGCCAGTGATGTGCACAGCTTCCCATGTATGTGATCTATATTCCATAAAATGGACAATGTCTGGGTTGTGCACATGTTCCACATGCATGCTCTTTGATTTGTGGAAGTGTACCTGAGGTCTCTGGAGCATGTTGTGTGGACAGATTGTTATCTTCTGATGTAGCATTCCTGACCTCATTTGATGAGACCTGGGTATGTAACTGAGGTTGTGATTGCACCTACAGTGACAGCATGATGCAGGTATTCAGTGGAGTTAGTGGCATCTGCCCATACAAGGCATGTGTATAAGGCATGGTATTCTCTTTATGGGTTATGTTTACAGACTCTACAGTTGTTGCAGGTGTCCAATGGGGAACATGGCAAAAAGGCCACTGTACAGATTTATTTGCCTACTGAGGGTATGGAACAGGGTTCCATGTCCTTTTACTTGCTGGATAACACACACTCAGTCAGGAGATGTAACACAAAATTATTTTCTGATGTCAGTGGCACTGTTGTGGTCAACAGGCATGTAGTCCACTGCAATCACACCATGGTTACTATCTGTGAGGCAATATGCAGGGAACTACCAATATAGTGGTTGTTGCCCAGCCAAGTTTGTTTGTGTATGAGATGTGGGCGGAGAGTGTTCTCTGAGTAATAGAAGGGTTTCCTATATTTTTCACCAATCCATAATGTCACATGTAGGGCTATGGATTGTCTACATGGTGAACTCTCTGGTGTTTGACATCTGTTGTCCTAGTAAGGTGGACATTGTGACATATACTAGGTCATCAACATAATAATTTAGCAAAAGCTGCCCTACAATGGATCCTGTTATTACACAATCACAGCAACCTCCACACAGGATACTGATGACAGACAGACAGACACACACACACACACACACACACACACACACACACACACACACACACACACACACACACACTTACCAGTACTGATATTCAAACACCTCCCTAGCTATGTATTGCTACTATAGTGTACCGCATTTATGGCATGCACCACGGAGATTATAGGATTGATGTTGTCCCAAGGTACTTCTAAGGTGAGGAACATCACCAGCCCTTGCAAATACTGGCACTGGGTGATGTAGTGGGTGAGAGATCCCAAAAATAATTTTACCCTACACACACATCTGCCAGGGTGTGAGATTCAAACCTCTATCTAACAATCTTTATGGACCATTATGTTACACATTTACCACATGCACCACTGACCTTACATGGTTTAGGGTTGGCAACAGGTACTTCTAAGGTGGATGACATCTGCAGGACTGCTAAAGTCAGGTTCTGAGATGTGTACTGGGTGTAAATGAGGTCAAAATCTTTGAGGTACAGACATACATATGTAGGCATATGTACACACATAAACATTTGCCACGGATGATATTTAAACTCATACCTATGTAGTTACTACTACTACATTGTTCTGCATTTATGGCATGTGCCATGGAGCTTATACATTGGAGAGCTGTGCCAAGGTATCTTTAAATGTGACTAACATCAGCAGCAGTGCTAAAGGAGAGGTAAGGGGAGAGTAGTAAGTGTCAATGTCCATAAAATCAGGTATCATCAAAAACACATACACTCTCTCACACACAGTTTCACAATTGCCATGTCTGGGATTAGAATTCCTATCTAACTAGTTATGCTACATGATAGTATTACACAGTTATCACAAGCGCCACAGAGCTTATATGTTATAGAGCTCTCCAGAGGTTTCTTTGAAGGTGATTAACATCAAGAGCAGTACTAAAGGAGGGGTAAGGGGAGAATAGTAAATGTCAATGTCCATGAAATCAGATATCATCAAAGACACACACACACACACTCTCTCACACAAACACACACAGTTTTACAGTTGCCACCTCTGGAATTAGAACTCCTACCTTACTAGTATGTTATATTACAGCATCAAGCAGTTATTGCAAGCGCCATAGAGCTATTGGGCTGGCACTTGTCCAAAGGGTTATTTCAAGGTGACTGACAGCAGGCATGCTAAAGTAGGGCAATGGGAGGTGCAGTAACTGTGAACGGCCTCAAAATAATTCATCTCTACACACACACACACACACACACACACACACACACACACACACACACACACACACACACACACACACACACACATATGCCAGTACTGAGATGCATAGGTTCATTGCTTCACAGGTGTGTAGTAGGTGAATGGGGCTGAAGGCAGTATAAGGCTAGGCCAAGGGGAATACCTTAGCATGAGGCCACATGAAAATAGTCTCCAGTGTGGCTCAAAGGTGTAGTCCCTGGAGTGGTCCCCAGGGTTGGGTATTAGATTCACCATCCACTCATCTGGATCACTATTGTAGATGACCATTGATGTGCACAGCTTCCCATGTATGTGATCTATAGTCCATAATATGGACAATGTCAGGATTGTGCACATGTCCCACATGCATGTTCTTTGATGTGTGGAAATGTACCTGAGGTCTCTGGGGCATGTTGTGTGGACAGATTATCTTCTGATGTAGCATTCCTGACCTCATTTGGTGAGACCTGGCTATGTAACTGAGGTTGTACATGCACCTACAGTGACAGCATGATACAGGTATTCAGTGGAGATAGTGGCGTCTGTCCATACAGGGCATGTGTATAAGGCATGGTATTCCATTTGTGGGTTACTTTTGGAGACTCTACAGTTGTTGCAGGCATCCAATGGGGAACATGTCAAAAGGGCCACTGTACAGATTTATTTGCCTACTGGGGGGATGGAACAGGGTGCCATGTCCTTTTACTTGCTGGTTAACACACAGTCAGAAGATGTAACACATGGAAGTACTTTCTGATGTCAGTGGCACTGTTGTGGTCAACAGGCATGTAGTCCACTGCAATCACACAGTGGTTACTATCTGTGAGGCAATATGCAGGGAACTACCAATATGGTAGTTGTTGCCTAGCCAAGTGTGTTTTTGTATGAGATGTGGGTGGAGAGTGTTCTCTGAGTAATAGAAGGGTTGTCTGTATTGTTCACCAATCCATAATGTCACATGTAGGTTTATGGATTGTCTACACCAATCTCTCCGGTGTTTGACATCTGTTGTCCTTGTAAGGTGGACATTGTGACATATACTAGGTCCTCAACATAATAATTTAGCAAAAGCTGCCACACAATGGATCCTGTTATTGCACAATCACAGCAACCTCCACACAGGATACTGACAGAGAGACACACACACACTTGCTGGTACTGATATTCAAACCCCTCCCTAGCTATGTATTGCTACTATAGTGTACCGTATTTATGGCATGCGCCATGGAGCTTATAGGATGGATGTTGTCCCAAGGTACTTCTAAGGTGAGGAACATCACCAGCCTTTGTAAATACTGGCATTTGGTGATGTAGTGGGTGAGAGATCCCAAAAATAATTTTACCCTACACACACATGGATATTTGCCAGGGGTGAGGTTCAAACCTCTATCTAGCAATCTTTACGGACCATTATGTTACACATTTACCACATGCACCACTGACCTTACATGGTTTAGGGTTGGCAACAGGTACTTCTAAGGTTGATGATGTCTGCAGGACTGCTAAAGTCAGGTTCTGAGATGTGTACTGGGTGTAAATGGGGCCAAAAATCTTTGAGGTACAGACATACATATGTAGACATATGTACGCACACAAACATTTGCCACAGATGAGATTTAAACCCATACATTTGTAGTTACTGCTACTACATTGTTCTGCATTTATGGCATGATATATGATATCATATATATATATATATATATATATATATATATATATATGATATATATATGATATATATGATACATATGGAGCTTATATGTTGGAGAGCTGTGCCAAGGTATCTTTAAAGGTGACTAACATCAGCAACAGTGCTAAAGGAGGGGTAAGGGGAGAGTAGTAAATGTCAATGTCCATGAAATTAGGTATCATCAAAGACACATACACTCTCTCACACAGACACACACAGTTTTACAGTTGCCACCTCTGGGATTAGAACTCCTACCTAACTAATATGCTATACAACAGCATTACGCAGTTATCACAAGTGCCACATAGCTTATGGGGCTGGCACTTGTCCAAAGGGTTATTTCAAGGTGACTGACATCAGCAGGCATGCTAAAGTAGGGCAATGGGCGGTGTAGTAACTGTGAATGGCCTCAAAATAATTAATCTCCACACACACACACACACACACACACACACACACACACACACGCGCGCACACACACACACACACACACACACACACACTCACCATGTTTGGGATTAGAACTCCTACCTAAATAATATGCTACACTATAACATTACACAGTTATTACAAGTGCCATGGAGCTTATGGGGTTGGCAGTTCTCCAAAGGGTTATTTCAAGGTGACTGACATCAGCAGACATGCTAAAGTATGGCAATGGGAGGTGTAGTGACTGTGAATCACCTCAAAACCATTAATCTCCACACACACACACATACACAGAGTTTCACAGTTACCATGTCTGGGATTAGAACGCCTACCTAACTAGTATGCTACACTATAGCATTACACAGTTATTGCAAGCACCATGGAGCTTATAGGACTGGCCCTTGTCCAAAGGGTTATTTCAAGGTGACTGACATCAGCAGGCATGCTAAAGTAGGGCAATGGGAGGTGTAGTGACTGTGAATGGCCTCAAATCATTCATCTTCACATACACAGAGTTTCACAGTTGCCATGTCTGGGATTAGAATTCCTACCTAACTATTTTTTATACTACAGTATTACACACATATTGCAAGCTCCACATAGCTTTTAGGGCTGTGACTTGGCCAGAGGGTTATTTCAAGGTGACTGACATCAGCAGGAGTGCTAACATGGGCAATGGGAAGTGAAATATGTGTGAATGGGCCATAAATCATTCCTCTGGAAACACACACACACACACACACACACACACACACACACACACACACACACACACACACACACACACACACACGCACACACACACACACACTCACACACACACACACACACACACACACACACACACACACACACACACACACACACACACACACACACTCAGTCGCACACAACTTTACATTTGACAGGACTGGGTATACAAATGCTAGATGAATACTGATTTGTACTATTATGTTACACAGTTATCACAAGCACCACATACAATATAGCGCTGAGGTCCACCAAAAACAATGTCTACAGTGATTGACATCATCATGTGATATTGGCCAATTGGATGTGTGGTGGGTGGAACAGGCCTCATTATGGACATCTCTCTGTCACTGTCTGTCTCTTTCTTCCCCAAATCTCTGTGTGTGTAAGTTTGACATATTATAGTGTGTTGGCCTTGGATATGTGAGAGTATTCCTATCCAATGTGTGTGCAAAGCATGAATGGTGTAGAGTGTGGTGTGTGTGTGCACAGACATTTGCGACTGACAGATATGTATAGTCCACTGTCTTGTCAGACATGGGCTTCATTTCTCTAAGTCTAGGAGCATACCCAGTATGACCTTCTGTATTGAGTGTGTAAATCCATTCCAGGTAGGTTGTACTCCAGTCCAGGGTTTGGTGTTCTACACCTACAGCTAACAACCTGTTTCTGCAGGATATCTGTAGATAGGTTGACAATATGGAGTCACAGTGGGCAACAGATAGTGGGATACTGTAACTATTGTGTCTGTGCTGCTTGTGTTACATGGTTGGTGTTAGCAGAGATATTCAGACATATGTACTGTTTTACACTGTGATGTATTATCAACTACTGACAGATATACTTATTTGCTCACAGTTATTTCCTGGGAAATACAAGATGAATGAAGCTTTGTCCAGTATTGCGGTCTGCAGCCTACATATTCTTGCACAATCATGCCATTCTGGAGGAGTAGCTGCAGACACTTGCTGATGGGTCTGTGTAAATGGTCCAGCACCTTGGTACTGTGGTGGCTGAGGACCCCATGCTTGAACAATCGAAAATTATAGCATTTATTGTGTTTTCTGCCTTTCTGTAAAAAAATCTTGAAAAAAAACAAAAAAAATCTTTGTTTTTCCATACTTTCCTAGCTAGTGTTCCAGAGACCAGATTTTGCTGATCCCTGGGCTTTGTCTTGGTTCCTGTGTTTCTCCATTTTCCTTGTTTGGTCAGGGGGAAGTTTCTTTACTCACCAGTGAGAGTGGGGAGTACTGAGCTGCCTGTTTGTCCTTAGAGGAGTGGTTTAAGGCAGTAACTTGTAGTTTATTGGCCATTTTGGGTTATTTCCTGTTTTTTCCAGCCCCCTGCTATAAAGCGCGCTTTGGCAGGCTTTTCCAGCTATTGAGAACTCAGCACAGCTCCTCGTGGTGGCCAGCAGTGTTCCTGTAGCAGCAGAGACCAGAAAAGACTACCTTTCCAGATTTTAAGTATTTTTTCTTGGCTTTTTCGACCTTTTGAAACTTTCGACCACTGTTTTTGCTTGTTTTATCGAAGTTTGCACTGTTTTTACTGTCTTTATAAGCTAAAACTGTTTACTGCACTTGCTAATTTAAGTTTTGCCTAAAAGTTAAATTACAGGCTAATACACTCAAGTGTACTAGCTTTTGATAGCAATTAATCGAAAATTATAGCATTTATTGTGTTTTCTGCCTTTCTGTAAAAAAATCTTGAAAAAAACAAAAAAATATCTTTGTTTTTCCATACTTTCCTAGCTAGTGTTCCAGAGACCAGATTTTGCTGATCCCTGGGCTTTGTCTTGGTTCCTGTGTTTCTCCATTTTCCTTGTTTGGTCAGGGGGAAGTTTCTTTATTCACCAGTGAGAGTGGGGAGTACTGAGCTGCCTATTTGTCCTTAGAGGAGTGGTTTAAGGCAGTAACTTGTAGTTTATTGGCCATTTTGGGTCATTTCCTGTCTTTTCCAGCCCCCTGCTATAAAGCGTGCTTTGGTGGGCTTTTCCAGCTATTGAGAACTCAGCACAGCTCCTCGTGGTGGCCAGCAGTGTTCCTGTAGCAGCAGAGACCAGAAAAGACTACCTTTCCAGATTTTAAGTATTTTTTCTTGGCTTTTTCGACCTTTTGAAACTTTCGACCACTGTTTTATCGAAGTTTGCACTGTTTTTACTGTCTTTATAAGCTAAAACTGTTTACTGCACTTGCTAATTTAAGTTTTGCCTAAAAGTTAAATTACAGGCTAATACACTCAAGTGTACTAGCTTTTGATAGCAATTAATCGAAAATTATAGCATTTATTGTGTTTTCTGCCTTTCTGTAAAAAAATCTTGAAAAAAAACAAAAAAAAATCTTTGTTTTTCCATGCTTCCCTAGCTAGTGTTCCAGAGACCAGATTTTGCTGATCCCTGGGCTTTGTCTTGGTTCCTGTGTTTCTCCATTTTCCTTGTTTGGTCAGGGGGAAGTTTCTTTACTCACCAGTGAGAGTGGGGAGTACTGAGCTGCCTGTTTGTCCTTAGAGGAGTGGTTTAAGGCAGTAACTTGTAGTTTATTGGCCATTTTGGGTCATTTCCTGTCTTTTCCAGCCCCCTGCTATAAAGCGCGCTTTGGCGGGCTTTTCCAGCTATTGAGAACTCAGCACAGCTCCTCGTGGTAGCCAGCAGTGTTCCTGTAGCAGCAGAGACCAGAAAAGACTACCTTTCCAGATTTTAAGTATTTTTTCTTGGCTTTTTCGACCTTTTGAAACTTACGACCACTGTTTTTGCTTGTTTTATCGAAGTTTGCACTGTTTTTACTGTCTTTATAAGCTAAAACTGTTTACTGCACTTGCTAATTTAAGTTTTGCCTAAAAGTTAAATTACAGGCTAATACACTCAAGTGTACTAGCTTTTGATAGCAATTAATCGAAAATTATAGCAATTATTGTGTTTTCTGCCTTTCTGTAAAAAAATCTTGAAAAAAAACAAAAAAAATATCTTTGTTTTTCCATACTTTCCTAGCTAGTGTTCCAGAGACCAGATTTTGCTGATCCCTGGGCTTTGTCTTGGTTCCTGTGTTTCTGCATTTTCCTTGTTTGGTCAGGGGGAAGTTTCTTTACTCACCAGTGAGAGTGGGGAGTACTGAGCTGCCTGTTTGTCCTTAGAGGAGTGGTTTAAGGCAGTAACTTGTAGTTTACTGGCCATTTTGGGTCATTTCCTGTCTTTTCCAGCCCCCTGCTATAAAGTGCGCTTTGGCAGCTTTTCCAGCTATTGAGAACTCAGCACAGCTCCTCGTGGTGTCCAGCAGTGTTCCTGTAGCAGCAGAGACCAGAAAAGACTACCTTTCCAGATTTTAAGTATTTTTCTGCTAATACACTTTAAGTGTACCTTTGTGTTTATCGAATTTGCATTTTTAT